>NW_027150024.1:0-150000 GCF_031143425.1 Pleurodeles waltl
AAGTGAGGTATCATTTTTATCGGGAGACTTGGGGGGACGCTGGGTGGAAGGAAATTTGTGGCTCCTCTCAGATTCCAGAACTTTCTGTCACCGAAATGTGAGGAAAACTTGTTTTTGTAGCCACTTTTTGAGGTTTGCAAAGGATTCTGGGTAACAGACCTGGTCAGAGCCCCGCAAGTCACCCCATCTTGGATTACCCTAGGTCTCTAGTTTTCAAAAATGCACAGGTTTGGTAGGTTTCCGCAGGTGCCGGCTGAGCTACAGGCCAAAATCTTCAGGTAGGCACTTTGCAAAAAACACCTCTGTTTTCTTTCAAAATATTTGATGTGTCCACGTTGCGTTTTGGGGCATTTCCTGTCGCGGGCGCTAGACCTACCCACACAAGTGAGGTATCATTTTTATCGGGAGACTTGGGGGGACGCTGGGTGGAAGGAAATTTGTGGCTCCTCTCAGAATCCAGAACTTTCTGTCACCGAAATGTGAGGAAAACCTGTTTTTTTAGCCACTTTTTGAGGTTTGCAAAGGATTCTGGGTAACAGAACCTGGTCAGAGCCCCGCAAGTCACCCCATCTTGGATTACCCTAGGTCTCTAGTTTTCAAAAATGCACAGGTTTGGTAGGTTTCCCTAGGTGCCGGCTGAGCTAGAGGCCAAAATCTACAGGTAGGCACTTTGCAAAAAACACCTCTGTTTTCTTTCCAAAAATTTGATGTGTCCATGTTGCGTTTTGGGGCATTTCCTGTCGCGGGCGCTAGGCCTACCCACACAAGTGAGGTATCATTTTTATCGGGAGACTTGGGGGGACGCTGGGTGGAAGGAAATTTGTGGCTCCTCTCAGATTCCAGAACTTTCTGTCACCGAAATGTGAGGAAAACTTGTTTTTTTAGCCACTTTTTGATGTTGGCAAAGGATTCTGGGTAACAGAACCTGGTCAGAGCCCCGCAAGTCACCCCATCTTAGATTACCCTAGGTCTCTAGTTTTCAAAAATGCACAGGTTTGGTAGGTTTCCCTAGGTGCCGGCTGAGCTAGAGGCCAAAATTTACAGGTAGGCACTTTGCAAAAAACACCTCTGTTTTCTTTCAAAATATTTGATGTGTCCACGTTGCGTTTTGGGGCATTTCCTGTCGCGGGCGCTAGGCCTACCGACACAAGTGAGGTATCATTTTTATCTGGAGACTTGGGGTGACGCTAGGTGGAAGGAAATTTGTGGCTCCTCTCAGAATCCAGAACTTTCTGTCACCGAAATGTGAGGAAAACTTGTTTTTTTAGCCACTTTTTGAGGTTTGCAAAGGATTCTGGGTAACAGAACCTGGTCAGAGCCCCGCAAGTCACCCCATCTTGGATTCCCCTTGGTCTCTAGTTTTCAAAAATGCACAGGTTTGGTAGGTTTCCTTAGGTGCCGGCTGAGCTAGAGGCCAAAATGTACAGGCAGGCACTTTGCAAAAAACAGCTGTGTTTTCTGTCAAAAAATTCGATGTGTCCACGTTGTGTTTTGAGGCATTTCCTGTCGCGGGCGCTAGGCCTACCCACACAAGTGAGGTATCATTTTTATCGGGAGACTTGGGGGGACGCTGGGTGGAAGGAAATTTGTGGCTCCTTTCAGATTCCAGAACTTTCTGTCACCGAAATGTGAGGAAAACTTGTTTTTATAGCCACTTTTTGAGGTTTGCAAAGGATTCTGGGTAACAGAACCTGGTCAGAGCCCCGCAAGTCACCCCATCTTGGATTCCCCTAGGTCTCTAGTTTTCAAAAATGCACAGGTTTGGTAGGTTTCCCTAGGTGCCGGCTGAGCTAGAGGCCAAAATTTACAGGTAGGCACTTTGCAAAAAACACCTCTGTTTTCTTTCAAAATATTTGATGTGTCCACGTTGCGTTTTGGGGCATTTCCTGTCGCGGGCGCTAGGCCTACCCACACAAGTGAGGTATCATTTTTATCTGGAGACTTGGGGTGACGCTAGGTGGAAGGAAATTTGTGGCTCCTCTCAGAATCCAGAACTTTCTGTCACCGAAATGTGAGGAAAACTTGTTTTTTTAGCCACTTTTTGAGGTTTGCAAAGGATTCTGGGTAACAGAACCTGGTCAGAGACCCGCAAGTCACCCCATCTTGGATTCCCCTAGGTCTCTAGTTTTCAAAAATGCACAGGTTTGGTAGGTTTCCCTAGGTGCCGGCTGAGCTAGAGGCCAAAATCTACAGGTAGGCACTTTGCAAAAAACAGCTGTGTTTTCTGTCAATAAATGGGAAGTGTCCACGTTGTGTTTTGGGGCATTTCCTGTTGCGGGCGCTAGGCCTACCCACACAAGTGAGGTATCATTTTTATCGGGAGACTTAGGGGGACGCTGGGTGGATGGAAATTTGTGGCTCCTTTCAGATTCCAGAACTTTCTGTCACCGAAATGTGAGGAAAACTTGTTTTTATAGCCACTTTTTGAGGTTTGCAAAGGATTCTGGGTGACAGAACCTGGTCAGAGCCCCGCAAGTCACCCCATCTTGGATTACCCTAGGTCTCTAGTTTTCAAAAATGCACAGGTTTGGTAGGTTTCCCTAGGTGCCGGCTGACCTAGAGGCCAAAATCTACAGGGAGGCACTTTGCAAAAAACACCTCTGTTTTCTTTCCAAAAATTTGATGTGTCCACGTTGCGTTTTGGGGCATTTCCTGTCGCGGGCGCTAGGCCTACCCACACAAGTGAGGTATCATTTTTATCGGGAGACTTGGGGGGATGCTGGGTGGAAGGAAATTTGTGGCTCCTCTCAGATTCCAGAACTTTCTGTCACCGAAATGTGAGGAAAACCTGTTTTTTTTGCCACTTTTTGAGGTTTGCAAAGGATTCTGGGTAACAGAACCTGGTCAGAGCCCCGCAAGTCACCCCATCTTGGATTACCCTAGGTCTCTTGTTTTCAAAAATGCACAGGTTTGGTAGGTTTCCCTAGGTGCCGGCTGAGCTAGAGGCCAAAATCTACAGGTAGGCACTTTGCAAAAAACACCTCTGTTTTCTTTCAAAATATTTGATGTGTCCACGTTGCGTTTTGGGGCATTTCCTGTCGCGGGCGCTAGGCCTACCCACACAAGTGAGGTATCATTTTTATCGGGAGACTTGGGGGGACGCTGGGTGGAAGGAAATTTGTGGCTCCTCTCAGAATCCAGAACTTTCTGTCACCGAAATGTGAGGAAAACTTGTTTTTGTAGCCACTTTTTGAGGTTTGCAAAGGATTCTGAATACAGAACCTGGTCAGAGCCCCACAAGTCACCCCATCTTGGATTCCCCTAGGTCTCTAGTTTTCAAAAATGCACAGGTTTGGTAGGTTTCCCTAGGTGCCGGCTGAGCTAGAGGCCAAAATCTACAGGTAGGCACTTTGCAAAAAACACCTCTGTTTTCTTTCCAAAAATTTGATGTGTCCACGTTGCGTTTTGGGGCATTTCCTGTCGCGGGCGCTAGGCCTACCCACACAAGTGAGGTATCATTTTTATCGGGAGACTTGGGGGGACGCTGGGTGGAAGGAAATTTGTGGCTCCTCTCAGATTCCAGAACTTTCTGTCACCGAAATGTGAGGAAAACTTGTTTTTTTAGCCACTTTTTGATGTTGGCAAAGGATTCTGGGTAACAGAACCTGGTCAGAGCCCCGCAAGTCACCCCATCTTGGATTACCCTAGGTCTCTTGTTTTCAAAAATGCACAGGTTTGGTAGGTTTCCCTAGGTGCCGGCTGAGCTAGAGGCCAAAATCTACAAGGTAGGCACTTTGCAAAAAACACCTCTGTTTTCTTTCAAAATATTTGATGTGTCCACGTTGCGTTTTGGGGCATTTCCTGTCGCGGGCGCTAGACCTACCCACACAAGTGAGGTATCATTTTTATCGGGAGACTTGGGGGGACGCTGGGTGGAAGGAAATTTGTGGCTCCTCTCAGAATCCAGAACTTTCTGTCACCGAAATGTGCGGAAAACTTGTTTTTTTTAGCCACTTTTTGAGGTTTGCAAAGGATTCTGGGTAACAGAACCTGGTCAGAGCCCCGCAAGTCACCCCATCTTGGATTACCCTAGGTCTCTAGTTTTCAAAAATGCACAGGTTTGGTAGGTTTCCCTAGGTGCCGGCTGACCTAGAGGCCAAAATCTACAGGGAGGCACTTTGCAAAAAACACCTCTGTTTTCTTTCCAAAAATTTGATGTGTCCACGTTGCGTTTTGGGCATTTCCTGTCGCGGGCGCTAGGCCTACCCACACAAGTGAGGTATCATTTTTATCGGGAGACTTGGGGGGATGCTGGGTGGAAGGAAATTTGTGGCTCCTCTCAGATTCCAGAACTTTCTGTCACCGAAATGTGAGGAAAACCTGTTTTTTTGCCACTTTTTGAGGTTTGCAAAGGATTCTGGGTAACAGAACCTGGTCAGAGCCCCGCAAGTCACCCCATCTTGGATTCCCCTTGGTCTCTAGTTTTAAAAAATGCACAGGTTTGGTAGGTTTCCCTAGGTGCCGGCTGACCTAGAGGCCAAAATCTACAGGGAGGCACTTTGCAAAAAACACCTCTGTTTTCTTTCCAAAAATTTGATGTGTCCACGTTGCGTTTTGGGGCATTTCCTGTCGCGGGCGCTAGGCCTACCCACACAAGTGAGGTATCATTTTTATCGGGAGACTTGGGGGGATGCTGGGTGGAAGGAAATTTGTGGCTCCTCTCAGATTCCAGAACTTTCTGTCACCGAAATGTGAGGAAAACCTGTTTTTTTTGCCACTTTTTGAGGTTTGCAAAGGATTCTGGGTAACAGAACCTGGTCAGAGCCCCGCAAGTCACCCCATCTTGGTTTACCCTAGGTCTCTTGTTTTCAAAAATGCACAGGTTTGGTAGGTTTCCCTAGGTGCCGGCTGAGCTAGAGGCCAAAATCTACAGGTAGGCACTTTGCAAAAAACACCTCTGTTTTCTTTCAAAATATTTGATGTGTCCACGTTGCGTTTTGGGGCATTTCCTGTCGCGGGCGCTAGGCCTACCCACACAAGTGAGGTATCATTTTTATCGGGAGACTTGGGGGGACGCTGGGTGGAAGGAAATTTGTGGCTCCTCTCAGAATCCAGAACTTTCTGTCACCGAAATGTGAGGAAAACTTGTTTTTGTAGCCACTTTTTGAGGTTTGCAAAGGATTCTGAATACAGAACCTGGTCAGAGCCCCAAAAGTCACCCCATCTTGGATTCCCCTAGGTCTCTAGTTTTCAAAAATGCACAGGTTTGGTAGGTTTCCCTAGGTGCCGGCTGAGCTAGAGGCCAAAATCTACAGGTAGGCACTTTGCAAAAAACACCTCTGTTTTCTTTCCAAAAATTTGATGTGTCCACGTTGCGTTTTGGGGCATTTCCTGTCGCGGGCGCTAGGCCTACCCACACAAGTGAGGTATCATTTTTATCGGGAGACTTGGGGGGACGCTGGGTGGAAGGAAATTTGTGGCTCCTCTCAGATTCCAGAACTTTCTGTCACCGAAATGTGAGGAAAACTTGTTTTTTTAGCCACTTTTTGATGTTGGCAAAGGATTCTGGGTAACAGAACCTGGTCAGAGCCCCGCAAGTCACCCCATCTTGGATTACCCTAGGTCTCTTGTTTTCAAAAATGCACAGGTTTGGTAGGTTTCCCTAGGTGCCGGCTGAGCTAGAGGCCAAAATCTACAAGGTAGGCACTTTGCAAAAAACACCTCTGTTTTCTTTCAAAATATTTGATGTGTCCACGTTGCGTTTTGGGGCATTTCCTGTCGCGGGCGCTAGACCTACCCACACAAGTGAGGTATCATTTTTATCGGGAGACTTGGGGGGACGCTGGGTGGAAGGAAATTTGTGGCTCCTCTCAGAATCCAGAACTTTCTGTCACCGAAATGTGCGGAAAACTTGTTTTTTTTAGCCACTTTTTGAGGTTTGCAAAGGATTCTGGGTAACAGAACCTGGTCAGAGCCCCGCAAGTCACCCCATCTTGGATTACCCTAGGTCTCTAGTTTTCAAAAATGCACAGGTTTGGTAGGTTTCCCTAGGTGCCGGCTGACCTAGAGGCCAAAATCTACAGGGAGGCACTTTGCAAAAAACACCTCTGTTTTCTTTCCAAAAATTTGATGTGTCCACGTTGCGTTTTGGGCATTTCCTGTCGCGGGCGCTAGGCCTACCCACACAAGTGAGGTATCATTTTTATCGGGAGACTTGGGGGGATGCTGGGTGGAAGGAAATTTGTGGCTCCTCTCAGATTCCAGAACTTTCTGTCACCGAAATGTGAGGAAAACCTGTTTTTTTTGCCACTTTTTGAGGTTTGCAAAGGATTCTGGGTAACAGAACCTGGTCAGAGCCCCGCAAGTCACCCCATCTTGGATTCCCCTTGGTCTCTAGTTTTAAAAAATGCACAGGTTTGGTAGGTTTCCCTAGGTGCCGGCTGAGCTAGAGGCCAAAATGTACAGGTAGGCACTTTGCAAAAAACAGCTGTGTTTTCTGTCAAAAAATGGGATGTGTCCACGTTGTGTTTTGGGGCATTTCCTGTCGCGGGCGCTAGGCCTACCCACACAAGTGAGGTATCATTTTTATCGGGAGACTTGGGGGGACGCTGGGTGGAAGGAAATTTGTGGCTCCTTTCAGATTCCAGAACTTTCTGTCACCGAAATGTGAGGAAAACTTGTTTTTATAGCCACTTTTTGAGGTTTGCAAAGGATTCTGGGTAACAGAACCTGGTCAGAGCCCCGCAAGTCACCCCATCTTGGATTCCCCTAGGTCTCTAGTTTTCAAAAATGCACAGGTTTGGTAGGTTTCCCTACGTGCCGGCTGAGCTAGAGGCCAAAATCTACAGGTAGGCACTTTGCAAAAAACACCTCTGTTTTCTTTCAAAATATTTGATGTGTCCACGTTGCGTTTTGGGGCATTTCCTGTCGCGGGCGCTAGGCCTACCCACACAAGTGAGGTATCATTTTTATCGGGAGACTTGGGGGGACGCTGGGTGGAAGGAAATTTGTGGCTCCTCTCAGAATCCAGAACTTTCTGTCACCGAAATGTGAGGAAAACTTGTTTTTGTAGCCACTTTTTGAGGTTTGCAAAGGATTCTGAATACAGAACCTGGTCAGAGCCCCACAAGTCACCCCATCTTGGGTTCCCCTAGGTCTCTAGTTTTCAAAAATGCACAGGTTTGGTAGGTTTCCCTAGGTGCCGGCTGAGCTAGAGGCCAAAATCTACAGGTAGGCACTTTGCAAAAAACACCTCTGTTTTCTTTCCAAAAATTTGATGTGTCCACGTTGCGTTTTGGGGCATTTCCTGTCGCGGGCGCTAGGCCTACCCACACAAGTGAGGTATCATTTTTATCGGGAGACTTGGGGGGACGCTGGGTGGAAGGAAATTTGTGGCTCCTCTCAGATTCCAGAACTTTCTGTCACCGAAATGTGAGGAAAACTTGGTTTTTTAGCCACTTTTTGATGTTTGCAAAGGATTCTGGGTAACAGAACCTGGTCAGAGCCCCGCAAGTCACCCCATCTTGGATTACCCTAGGTCTCTTGTTTTCAAAAATGCACAGGTTTGGTAGGTTTCCCTAGGTGCCGGCTGAGCTAGAGGCCAAAATCTACAAGGTAGGCACTTTGCAAAAAACACCTCTGTTTTCTTTCAAAATATTTGATGTGTCCACGTTGCGTTTTGGGGCATTTCCTGTCGCGGGCGCTAGACCTACCCACACAAGTGAGGTATCATTTTTATCGGGAGACTTGGGGGGACGCTGGGTGGAAGGAAATTTGTGGCTCCTCTCAGAATCCAGAACTTTCTGTCACCGAAATGTGAGGAAAACTTGTTTTTTTTAGCCACTTTTTGATGTTTGCAAAGGATTCTGGGTAACAGAACCTGGTCAGAGCCCCGCAAGTCACCCCATCTTGGATTACCCTAGGTCTCTAGTTTTCAAAAATGCACAGGTTTGGTAGGTTTCCCTAGGTGCCGGCTGACCTAGAGGCCAAAATCTACAGGGAGGCACTTTGCAAAAAACACCTCTGTTTTCTTTCCAAAAATTTGATGTGTCCACGTTGCGTTTTGGGGCATTTCCTGTCGCGGGCGCTAGGCCTACCCACACAAGTGAGGTATCATTTTTATCGTGAGACTTGGGGGGATGCTGGGTGGAAGGAAATTTGTGGCTCCTCTCAGATTCCAGAACTTTCTGTCACCGAAATGTGAGGAAAACCTGTTTTTTTTGCCACTTTTTGAGGTTTGCAAAGGATTCTGGGTAACAGAACCTGGTCAGAGCCCCGCAAGTCACCCCATCTTGGATTACCCTAGGTCTCTTGTTTTCAAAAATGCACAGGTTTGGTAGGTTTCCCTAGGTGCCGGCTGAGCTAGAGGCCAAAATCTACAGGTAGGCACTTTGCAAAAAACACCTCTGTTTTCTTTCAAAATATTTGATGTGTCCACGTTGCGTTTTGGGGCATTTCCTGTCGCGGGCGCTAGGCCTACCCACACAAGTGAGGTATCATTTTTATCGGGAGACTTGGGGGGACGCTGGGTGGAAGGAAATTTGTGGCTCCTCTCAGAATCCAGAACTTTCTGTCACCGAAATGTGAGGAAACTTGTTTTTGTAGCCACTTTTTGAGGTTTGCAAAGGATTCTGAATACAGAACCTGGTCAGAGCCCCACAAGTCACCCCATCTTGGATTCCCCTAGGTCTCTAGTTTTCAAAAATGCACAGGTTTGGTAGGTTTCCCTAGGTGCCGGCTGAGCTAGAGGCCAAAATCTACAGGTAGGCACTTTGCAAAAAACACCTCTGTTTTCTTTCCAAAAATTTGATGTGTCCACGTTGCGTTTTGGGGCATTTCCTGTCGCGGGCGCTAGGCCTACCCACACAAGTGAGGTATCATTTTTATCGGGAGACTTGGGGGGACGCTGGGTGGAAGGAAATTTGTGGCTCCTCTCAGATTCCAGAACTTTCTGTCACCGAAATGTGAGGAAAACTTGTTTTTTTAGCCACTTTTTGATGTTGGCAAAGGATTCTGGGTAACAGAACCTGGTCAGAGCCCCGCAAGTCACCCCATCTTGGATTACCCTAGGTCTCTTGTTTTCAAAAATGCACAGGTTTGGTAGGTTTCCCTAGGTGCCGGCTGAGCTAGAGGCCAAAATCTACAAGGTAGGCACTTTGCAAAAAACACCTCTGTTTTCTTTCAAAATATTTGATGTGTCCACGTTGCGTTTTGGGGCATTTCCTGTCGCGGGCGCTAGACCTACCCACACAAGTGAGGTATCATTTTTATCGGGAGACTTGGGGGGACGCTGGGTGGAAGGAAATTTGTGGCTCCTCTCAGAATCCAGAACTTTCTGTCACCGAAATGTGCGGAAAACTTGTTTTTTTTAGCCACTTTTTGAGGTTTGCAAAGGATTCTGGGTAACAGAACCTGGTCAGAGCCCCGCAAGTCACCCCATCTTGGATTACCCTAGGTCTCTAGTTTTCAAAAATGCACAGGTTTGGTAGGTTTCCCTAGGTGCCGGCTGACCTAGAGGCCAAAATCTACAGGGAGGCACTTTGCAAAAAACACCTCTGTTTTCTTTCCAAAAATTTGATGTGTCCACGTTGCGTTTTGGGCATTTCCTGTCGCGGGCGCTAGGCCTACCCACACAAGTGAGGTATCATTTTTATCGGGAGACTTGGGGGGATGCTGGGTGGAAGGAAATTTGTGGCTCCTCTCAGATTCCAGAACTTTCTGTCACCGAAATGTGAGGAAAACCTGTTTTTTTTGCCACTTTTTGAGGTTTGCAAAGGATTCTGGGTAACAGAACCTGGTCAGAGCCCCGCAAGTCACCCCATCTTGGATTCCCCTTGGTCTCTAGTTTTAAAAAATGCACAGGTTTGGTAGGTTTCCCTAGGTGCCGGCTGAGCTAGAGGCCAAAATGTACAGGTAGGCACTTTGCAAAAAACAGCTGTGTTTTCTGTCAAAAAATGGGATGTGTCCACGTTGTGTTTTGGGGCATTTCCTGTCGCGGGCGCTAGGCCTACCCACACAAGTGAGGTATCATTTTTATCGGGAGACTTGGGGGGACGCTGGGTGGAAGGAAATTTGTGGCTCCTTTCAGATTCCAGAACTTTCTGTCACCGAAATGTGAGGAAAACTTGTTTTTATAGCCACTTTTTGAGGTTTGCAAAGGATTCTGGGTAACAGAACCTGGTCAGAGCCCCGCAAGTCACCCCATCTTGGATTCCCCTAGGTCTCTAGTTTTCAAAAATGCACAGGTTTGGTAGGTTTCCCTACGTGCCGGCTGAGCTAGAGGCCAAAATCTACAGGTAGGCACTTTGCAAAAAACACCTCTGTTTTCTTTCAAAATATTTGATGTGTCCACGTTGCGTTTTGGGGCATTTCCTGTCGCGGGCGCTAGGCCTACCCACACAAGTGAGGTATCATTTTTATCGGGAGACTTGGGGGGACGCTGGGTGGAAGGAAATTTGTGGCTCCTCTCAGAATCCAGAACTTTCTGTCACCGAAATGTGAGGAAAACTTGTTTTTGTAGCCACTTTTTGAGGTTTGCAAAGGATTCTGAATACAGAACCTGGTCAGAGCCCCACAAGTCACCCCATTTTGGATTCCCCTAGGTCTCTAGTTTTCAAAAATGCACAGGTTTGGTAGGTTTCCCTAGGTGCCGGCTGAGCTAGAGGCCAAAATCTACAGGTAGGCACTTTGCAAAAAACACCTCTGTTTTCTTTCCAAAAATTTGATGTGTCCACGTTGCATTTTGGGGCATTTCCTGTCGCGGGCGCTAGGCCTACCCACACAAGTGAGGTATCATTTTTATCGGGAGACTTGGGGGGACGCTGGGTGGAAGGAAATTTGTGGCTCCTCTCAGATTCCAGAACTTTCTGTCACCGAAATGTGAGGAAAACTTGTTTTTTTAGCCACTTTTTGATGTTTGCAAAGGATTCTGGGTAACAGAACCTGGTCAGAGCCCCGCAAGTCACCCCATCTTGGATTACCCTAGGTCTCTTGTTTTCAAAAATGCACAGGTTTGGTAGGTTTCCCTAGGTGCCGGCTGAGCTAGAGGCCAAAATCTACAAGGTAGGCACTTTGCAAAAAACACCTCTGTTTTCTTTCAAAATATTTGATGTGTCCACGTTGCGTTTTGGGGCATTTCCTGTCGCGGGCGCTAGACCTACCCACACAAGTGAGGTATCATTTTTATCGGGAGACTTGGGGGGACGCTGGGTGGAAGGAAATTTGTGGCTCCTCTCAGAATCCAGAACTTTCTGTCACCGAAATGTGCGGAAAACTTGTTTTTTTAGCCACTTTTTGAGGTTTGCAAAGGATTCTGGGTAACAGAACCTGGTCAGAGCCCCGCAAGTCACCCCATCTTGGATTACCCTAGGTCTCTAGTTTTCAAAAATGCACAGGTTTGGTAGGTTTCCGCAGGTGCCGGCTGAGCTACAGGCCAAAATCTTCAGGTAGGCACTTTGCAAAAAACACCTCTGTTTTCTTTCAAAATATTTGATGTGTCCACGTTGCGTTTTGGGGCATTTCCTGTCGCGGGCGCTAGACCTACCCACACAAGTGAGGTATCATTTTTATCGGGAGACTTGGGGGGACGCTGGGTGGAAGGAAATTTGTGGCTCCTCTCAGAATCCAGAACTTTCTGTCACCGAAATGTGAGGAAAACCTGGTTTTTTAGCCACTTTTTGAGGTTTGCAAAGGATTCTGGGTAACAGAACCTGGTCAGAGCCCCGCAAGTCACCCCATCTTGGATTACCCTAGGTCTCTAGTTTTCAAAAATGCACAGGTTTGGTAGGTTTCCCTAGGTGCCGGCTGAGCTAGAGGCCAAAATCTACAGGTAGGCACTTTGCAAAAAACACCTCTGTTTTCTTTCCAAAAATTTGATGTGTCCACGTTGCGTTTTGGGGCATTTCCTGTCGCGGGCGCTAGGCCTACCCACACAAGTGAGGTATCATTTTTATCGGGAGACTTGGGGGGACGCTGGGTGGAAGGAAATTTGTGGCTCCTCTCAGATTCCAGAACTTTATGTCACCGAAATGTGAGGAAAACTTGTTTTTTTAGCCACTTTTTGAGGTTTGCAAAGGATTCTGGGTAACAGAACCTGGTCAGAGCCCCGCAAGTCACCCCATCTTGGATTCCCCTAGGTCTCTAGTTTTCAAAAATACACAGGTTTGGTAGGTTTCCCTAGGTGCCGGCTGAGCTAGAGGCCAAAATCTACAGGTAGGCACTTTGCAAAAAACACCTCTGTTTTCTTTCCAAAAATTTGATGTGTCCACGTTGCGTTTTGGGGCATTTCCTGTTGCGGGCGCTAGGCCTACCCACACAAGTGAGGTATCATTTTTATCTGGAGACTTGGGGTGACGCTAGGTGGAAGGAAATTTGTGGCTCCTCTCAGAATCCAGAACTTTCTGTCACCGAAATGTGAGGAAAACTTGTTTTTTTAGCCACTTTTTGAGGTTTGCAAAGGATTCTGGGTAACAGAACCTGGTCAGAGACCCGCAAGTCACCCCATCTTGGATTCCCCTAGGTCTCTAGTTTGCAAAAATGCACAGGTTTGGTAGGTTTCCCTAGGTGCCGGCTGAGCTAGAGGCCTAAATCTACAGGTAGGCACTTTGCAAAAAACAGCTGTGTTTTCTGTCAAAAAATGGGATGTGTCCACGTTGTGTTTTGGGGCATTTCCTGTCGCGGGCGCTAGGCCTACCCACACAAGTGAGGTATCATTTTTATCGGGAGACTTAGGGGGACGCTGGGTGGATGGAAATTTGTGGCTCCTTTCAGATTCCAGAACTTTCTGTCACCGAAATGTGAGGAAAACTTGTTTTTATAGCCACTTTTTGAGGTTTGCAAAGGATTCTGGGTAACAGAACCTGGTCAGAGCCCCGCAAGTCACCCCATCTTGGATTCCCCTAGGTCTCTAGTTTTCAAAAATGCACAGGTTTGGTAGGTTTCCCTACATGCCGGCTGAGCTAGAGGCCAAAATCTACAGGTAGGCACTTTGCAAAAAACACCTCTGTTTTCTTTCAAAATATTTGATGTGTCCACGTTGCGTTTTGGGGCATTTCCTGTCGTGGGCGCTAGGCCTACCCACACAAGTGAGGTATCATTTTTATCGGGAGACTTGGGGGGACGCTGGGTGGAAGGAAATTTGTGGCTCCTCTCAGAATCCAGAACTTTCTGTCACCGAAATGTGAGGAAAACTTGTTTTTGTAGCCACTTTTTGAGGTTTGCAAAGGATTCTGAATACAGAACCTGGTCAGAGCCCCACAAGTCACCCCATCTTGGATTCCCCTAGGTCTCTAGATTTAAAAAATGCACAGGTTTGGTAGGTTTCCCTAGGTGCCGGCTGAGCTAGAGGCCAAAATCTACAGGTAGGCACTTTGCAAAAAACACCTCTGTTTTCTTTCCAAAAATTTGATGTGTCCACGTTGCGTTTTGGGGCATTTCCTGTCGCGGGCGCTAGGCCTACCCACACAAGTGAGGTATCATTTTTATCGGGAGACTTGGGGGGACGCTGGGTGGAAGGAAATTTGTGGCTCCTCTCAGATTCCAGAACTTTCTGTCACCGAAATGTGCGGAAAACTTGTTTTTTTTAGCCACTTTTTGAGGTTTGCAAAGGATTCTGGGTAACAGAACCTGGTCAGAGCCCCGCAAGTCACCCCATCTTGGATTACCGTAGGTCTCTAGTTTTCAAAAATGCACAGGTTTGGTAGGTTTCCGCAGGTGCCGGCTGAGCTACAGGCCAAAATCCTCAGGTAGGCACTTTGCAAAAAACACCTCTGTTTTCTTTCAAAATATTTGATGTGTCCACGTTGCGTTTTGGGGCATTTCCTGTCGCGGGCGCTAGACCTACCCACACAAGTGAGGTATCATTTTTATCGGGAGACTTGGGGGGACGCTGGGTGGAAGGAAATTTGTGGCTCCTCTCAGAATCCAGAACTTTCTGTCACCGAAATGTGAGGAAAACCTGGTTTTTTAGCCACTTTTTGAGGTTTGCAAAGGATTCTGGGTAACAGAACCTGGTCAGAGCCCCGCAAGTCACCCCATCTTGGATTACCCTAGGTCTCTAGTTTTCAAAAATGCACAGGTTTGGTAGGTTTCCCTAGGTGCCGGCTGAGCTAGAGGCCAAAATCTACAGGTAGGCACTTTGCAAAAAACACCTCTGTTTTCTTTCCAAAAATTTGATGTGTCCACGTTGCGTTTTGGGGCATTTCCTGTCGCGGGCGCTAGGCCTACCCACACAAGTGAGGTATCATTTTTATCGGGAGACTTGGGGGGACGCTGGGTGGAAGGAAATTTGTGGCTCCTCTCAGATTCCAGAACTTTCTGTCACCGAAATGTGAGGAAAACTTGTTTTTTTAGCCACTTTTTGAGGTTTGCAAAGGATTCTGGGTAACAGAACCTGGTCAGAGCCCCGCAAGTCACCCCATCTTGGATTCCCCTAGGTCTCTAGTTTTCAAAAATACACAGGTTTGGTAGGTTTCCCTAGGTGCCGGCTGAGCTAGAGGCCAAAATCTACAGGTAGGCACTTTGCAAAAAACACCTCTGTTTTCTTTCCAAAAATGTGATGTGTCCACGTTGCGTTTTGGGGCATTTCCTGTCGCGGGCGCTAGGCCTACCCACACAAGTGAGGTATCATTTTTATCGGGAGACTTGGGGGGACGCTGGGTGGAAGGAAATTTGTGGCTCCTCTCAGATTCCAGAACTTTCTGTCACTGAAATGTGAGGAAAACCTGTTTTTTTGCCACTTTTTGAGGTTTGCAAAGGATTCTGGGTAACAGAACCTGGTCAGAGCCCCGCAAGTTACCCCATCTTGGATTCCCCTAGGTCTCTAGTTTTCAAAAATGCACAGGTTTGGTAGGTTTCCCTAGGTGCCGGCTGAGCTAGAGGCCAAAATCTACAGGTAGGCACTTTGCAAAAAACACCTCTGTTTTCTTTCAAAATATTTGATGTGTCCACGTTGCGTTTTGGGGCATTTCCTGTCGCGGGCGCTAGACCTACCCACACAAGTGAGGTATCATTTTTATCGGGAGACTTGGGGGGACGCTGGGTGGAAGGAAATTTGTGGCTCCTCTCAGAATCCAGAACTTTCTGTCACCGAAATGTGAGGAAAACTTGGTTTTTTAGCCACTTTTTGAGGTTTGCAACGGATTCTGGGTAACAGAACCTGGTCAGAGCCCCGCAAGTCACCCCATCTTGGATTACCCTAGGTCTCTAGTTTTCAAAAATGCACAGGTTTGGTAGGTTTCCCTAGGTGCCGGCTGAGCTAGAGGCCAAAATCTACAGGTAGGCACTTTGCAAAAAACACCTCTGTTTTCTTTCCAAAAATTTGATGTGTCCACGTTGCGTTTTGGGGCATTTCCTGTCGCGGGCGCTAGGCCTACCCACACAAGTGAGGTATCATTTTTATCGGGAGACTTGGGGGGACGCTGGGTGGAAGGAAATTTGTGGCTCCTCTCAGATTCCAGAACTTTCTGTCACCGAAATGTGCGGAAAACTTGTTTTTTTTAGCCACTTTTTGAGGTTTGCAAAGGATTCTGGGTAACAGAACCTGGTCAGAGCCCCGCAAGTCACCCCATCTTGGATTCCCCTAGGTCTCTAGTTTTCAAAAATGCACAGGTTTGGTAGGTTTCCCTAGGTGCCGGCTGAGCTAGAGGCCAAAATCTACAGGTAGGCACTTTGCAAAAAACACCTCTGTTTTCTTTCCAAAAATTTGATGTGTCCACGTTGCGTTTTGGGGCATTTCCTGTCGCGGGCGCTTGGCCTACCCACACAAGTGAGGTATCATTTTTATCGGGAGACTTGGGGGGACGCTGGGTGGAAGGAAATTTGTGGCTCCTCTCAGAATCCAGAACTTTCTGTCACCGAAATGTGAGGAAAACTTGTTTTTGTAGCCACTTTTTGAGGTTTGCAAAGGATTCTGAATACAGAACCTGGTCAGAGCCCCACAAGTCACCCCATTTTGGGTTCCCCTAGGTCTCTAGTTTTCAAAAATGCACAGGTTTGGTAGGTTTCCCTAGGTGCCGGCTGAGCTAGAGGCCAAAATCTACAGGTAGGCACTTTGCAAAAAACACCTCTGTTTTCTTTCCAAAAATTTGATGTGTCCACGTTGCGTTTTGGGGCATTTCCTGTCGCGGGCGCTAGGCCTACCCACACAAGTGAGGTATCATTTTTATCGGGAGACTTGGGGGGACGCTGGGTGGAAGGAAATTTGTGGCTCCTCTCAGATTCCAGAACTTTCTGTCACCGAAATGTGAGGAAAACTTGTTTTTTTAGCCACTTTTTGATGTTTGCAAAGGATTCTGGGTAACAGAACCTGGTCAGAGCCCCGCAAGTCACCCCATCTTGGATTACCCTAGGTCTCTTGTTTTCAAAAATGCACAGGTTTGGTAGGTTTCCCTAGGTGCCGGCTGAGCTAGAGGCCAAAATCTACAAGGTAGGCGCTTTGCAAAAAACACCTCTGTTTTCTTTCAAAATATTTGATGTGTCCACGTTGCGTTTTGGGGCATTTCCTGTCGCGGGCGCTAGACCTACCCACACAAGTGAGGTATCATTTTTATCGGGAGACTTGGGGGGACGCTGGGTGGAAGGAAATTTGTGGCTCCTCTCAGAATCCAGAACTTTCTGTCACCGAAATGTGAGGAAAACCTGTTTTTTTAGCCACTTTTTGAGGTTTGCAAAGGATTCTGGGTAACAGAACCTGGTCAGAGCCCCGCAAGTCACCCCATCTTGGATTACCCTAGGTCTCTAGTTTTCAAAAATGCACAGGTTTGGTAGGTTTCCCTAGGTGCCGGCTGAGCTAGAGGCCAAAATCTACAGGTAGGCACTTTGCAAAAAACACCTCTGTTTTCTTTCCAAAAATTTGATGTGTCCACGTTGCGTTTTGGGGCATTTCCTGTCGCGGGCGCTAGGCCTACCCACACAAGTGAGGTATCATTTTTATCGGGAGACTTGGGGGGACGCTGGGTGGAAGGAAATTTGTGGCTCCTCTCAGATTCCAGAACTTTATGTCACCGAAATGTGAGGAAAACTTGTTTTTTTAGCCACTTTTTGAGGTTTGCAAAGGATTCTGGGTAACAGAACCTGGTCAGAGCCCCGCAAGTCACCCCATCTTGGATTCCCCTAGGTCTCTAGTTTTCAAAAATACACAGGTTTGGTAGGTTTCCCTAGGTGCCGGCTGAGCTAGAGGCCAAAATCTACAGGTAGGCACTTTGCAAAAAACACCTCTGTTTTCTTTCCAAAAATTTGATGTGTCCACGTTGCGTTTTGGGGCATTTCCTGTCGCGGGCGCTAGGCCTACCCACACAAGTGAGGTATCATTTTTATCTGGAGACTTGGGGTGACGCTAGGTGGAAGGAAATTTGTGGCTCCTCTCAGAATCCAGAACTTTCTGTCACCGAAATGTGAGGAAAACTTGTTTTTTTAGCCACTTTTTGAGGTTTGCAAAGGATTCTGGGTAACAGAACCTGGTCAGAGACCCGCAAGTCACCCCATCTTGGATTCCCCTAGGTCTCTAGTTTGCAAAAATGCACAGGTTTGGTAGGTTTCCCTAGGTGCCGGCTGAGCTAGAGGCCAAAATCTACAGGTAGGCACTTTGCAAAAAACAGCTGTGTTTTCTGTCAAAAAATGGGATGTGTCCACGTTGTGTTTTGGGGCATTTCCTGTCGCGGGCGCTAGGCCTACCCACACAAGTGAGGTATCATTTTTATCGGGAGACTTAGGGGGACGCTGGGTGGATGGAAATTTGTGGCTCCTTTCAGATTCCAGAACTTTCTGTCACCGAAATGTGAGGAAAACTTGTTTTTATAGCCACTTTTTGAGGTTTGCAAAGGATTCTGGGTAACAGAACCTGGTCAGAGCCCCGCAAGTCACCCCATCTTGGATTCCCCTAGGTCTCTAGTTTTCAAAAATGCACAGGTTTGGTAGGTTTCCCTACATGCCGGCTGAGCTAGAGGCCAAAATCTACAGGTAGGCACTTTGCAAAAAACACCTCTGTTTTCTTTCAAAATATTTGATGTGTCCACGTTGCGTTTTGGGGCATTTCCTGTCGTGGGCGCTAGGCCTACCCACACAAGTGAGGTATCATTTTTATCGGGAGACTTGGGGGGACGCTGGGTGGAAGGAAATTTGTGGCTCCTCTCAGAATCCAGAACTTTCTGTCACCGAAATGTGAGGAAAACTTGTTTTTGTAGCCACTTTTTGAGGTTTGCAAAGGATTCTGAATACAGAACCTGGTCAGAGCACCGCAAGTCACCCCATCTTGGATTCCCCTTGGTCTCTAGTTTTAAAAAATGCACAGGTTTGGTAGGTTTCCCTAGGTGCCGGCTGAGCTAGAGGCCAAAATGTACAGGTAGGCACTTTGCAAAAAACAGCTGTGTTTTCTGTCAAAAAATGGGATGTGTCCACGTTGTGTTTTGGGGCATTTCCTGTCGCGGGCGCTAGGCCTACCCACACAAGTGAGGTATCATTTTTATCGGGAGACTTGGGGGGACGCTGGGTGGAAGGAAATTTGTGGCTCCTTTCAGATTCCAGAACTTTCTGTCACCGAAATGTGAGGAAAACTTGTTTTTATAGCCACTTTTTGAGGTTTGCAAAGGATTCTGGGTAACAGAACCTGGTCAGAGCCCCGCAAGTCACCCCATCTTGGATTCCCCTAGGTCTCTAGTTTTCAAAAATGCACAGGTTTGGTAGGTTTCCCTACGTGCCGGCTGAGCTAGAGGCCAAAATCTACAGGTAGGCACTTTGCAAAAAACACCTCTGTTTTCTTTCAAAATATTTGATGTGTCCACGTTGCGTTTTGGGGCATTTCCTGTCGCGGGCGCTAGGCCTACCCACACAAGTGAGGTATCATTTTTATCGGGAGACTTGGGGGGACGCTGGGTGGAAGGAAATTTGTGGCTCCTCTCAGAATCCAGAACTTTCTGTCACCGAAATGTGAGGAAAACTTGTTTTTGTAGCAACTTTTTGAGGTTTGCAAAGGATTCTGAATACAGAACCTGGTCAGAGCCCCACAAGTCACCCCATCTTGGGTTCCCCTAGGTCTCTAGTTTTCAAAAATGCACAGGTTTGGTAGGTTTCCCTAGGTGCCGGCTGAGCTAGAGGCCAAAATCTACAGGTAGGCACTTTGCAAAAAACACCTCTGTTTTCTTTCCAAAAATTTTATGTGTCCACGTTGCGTTTTGGGGCATTTCCTGTCGCGGGCGCTAGGCCTACCCACACAAGTGAGGTATCATTTTTATCGGGAGACTTGGGGGGACGCTGGGTGGAAGGAAATTTGTGGCTCCTCTCAGATTCCAGAACTTTCTGTCACCGAAATGTGAGGAAAACTTGGTTTTTTAGCCACTTTTTGATGTTTGCAAAGGATTCTGGGTAACAGAACCTGGTCAGAGCCCCGCAAGTCACCCCATCTTGGATTACCCTAGGTCTCTTGTTTTCAAAAATGCACAGGTTTGGTAGGTTTCCCTAGGTGCCGGCTGAGCTAGAGGCCAAAATCTACAAGGTAGGCACTTTGCAAAAAACACCTCTGTTTTCTTTCAAAATATTTGATGTGTCCACGTTGCGTTTTGGGGCATTTCCTGTCGCGGGCGCTAGACCTACCCACACAAGTGAGGTATCATTTTTATCGGGAGACTTGGGGGGACGCTGGGTGGAAGGAAATTTGTGGCTCCTCTCAGAATCCAGAACTTTCTGTCACCGAAATGTGAGGAAAACTTGTTTTTTTTAGCCACTTTTTGATGTTTGCAAAGGATTCTGGGTAACAGAACCTGGTCAGAGCCCCGCAAGTCACCCCATCTTGGATTACCCTAGGTCTCTTGTTTTCAAAAATGCACAGGTTTGGTAGGTTTCCCTAGGTGCCGGCTGAGCTAGAGGCCAAAATCTACAAGGTAGGCACTTTGCAAAAAACACCTCTGTTTTCTTTCAAAATATTTGATGTGTCCACGTTGTGTTTTGGGGCATTTCCTGTTGCGGGCGCTAGGCCTACCCACACAAGTGAGGTATCATTTTTATCGGGAGACTTAGGGGGACGCTGGGTGGATGGAAATTTGTGGCTCCTTTCAGATTCCAGAACTTTCTGTCACCGAAATGTGAGGAAAACTTGTTTTTATAGCAACTTTTTGAGGTTTGCAAAGGATTCTGGGTGACAGAACCTGGTCAGAGCCCCGCAAGTCACCCCATCTTGGATTACCCTAGGTCTCTAGTTTTCAAAAATGCACAGGTTTGGTAGGTTTCCCTAGGTGCCGGCTGACCTAGAGGCCAAAATCTACAGGGAGGCACTTTGCAAAAAACACCTCTGTTTTCTTTCCAAAAATTTGATGTGTCCACGTTGCGTTTTGGGGCATTTCCTGTCGCGGGCGCTAGGCCTACCCACACAAGTGAGGTATCATTTTTATCGTGAGACTTGGGGGGATGCTGGGTGGAAGGAAATTTGTGGCTCCTCTCAGATTCCAGAACTTTCTGTCACCGAAATGTGAGGAAAACCTGTTTTTTTTGCCACTTTTTGAGGTTTGCAAAGGATTCTGGGTAACAGAACCTGGTCAGAGCCCCGCAAGTCACCCCATCTTGGATTACCCTAGGTCTCTTGTTTTCAAAAATGCACAGGTTTGGTAGGTTTCCCTAGGTGCCGGCTGAGCTAGAGGCCAAAATCTACAGGTAGGCACTTTGCAAAAAACACCTCTGTTTTCTTTCAAAATATTTGATGTGTCCACGTTGCGTTTTGGGGCATTTCCTGTCGCGGGCGCTAGGCCTACCCACACAAGTGAGGTATCATTTTTATCGGGAGACTTGGGGGGACGCTGGGTGGAAGGAAATTTGTGGCTCCTCTCAGAATCCAGAACTTTCTGTCACCGAAATGTGAGGAAAACTTGTTTTTGTAGCCACTTTTTGAGGTTTGCAAAGGATTCTGAATACAGAACCTGGTCAGAGCCCCACAAGTCACCCCATCTTGGATTCCCCTAGGTCTCTAGTTTTCAAAAATGCACAGGTTTGGTAGGTTTCCCTAGGTGCCGGCTGAGCTAGAGGCCAAAATCTACAGGTAGGCACTTTGCAAAAAACACCTCTGTTTTCTTTCCAAAAATTTGATGTGTCCACGTTGCGTTTTGGGGCATTTCCTGTCGCGGGCGCTAGGCCTACCCACACAAGTGAGGTATCATTTTTATCGGGAGACTTGGGGGGACGCTGGGTGGAAGGAAATTTGTGGCTCCTCTCAGATTCCAGAACTTTCTGTCACCGAAATGTGAGGAAAACTTGTTTTTTTAGCCACTTTTTGATGTTGGCAAAGGATTCTGGGTAACAGAACCTGGTCAGAGCCCCGCAAGTCACCCCATCTTGGATTACCCTAGGTCTCTTGTTTTCAAAAATGCACAGGTTTGGTAGGTTTCCCTAGGTGCCGGCTGAGCTAGAGGCCAAAATCTACAAGGTAGGCACTTTGCAAAAAACACCTCTGTTTTCTTTCAAAATATTTGATGTGTCCACGTTGCGTTTTGGGGCATTTCCTGTCGCGGGCGCTAGACCTACCCACACAAGTGAGGTATCATTTTTATCGGGAGACTTGGGGGGACGCTGGGTGGAAGGAAATTTGTGGCTCCTCTCAGAATCCAGAACTTTCTGTCACCGAAATGTGCGGAAAACTTGTTTTTTTTAGCCACTTTTTGAGGTTTGCAAAGGATTCTGGGTAACAGAACCTGGTCAGAGCCCCGCAAGTCACCCCATCTTGGATTACCCTAGGTCTCTAGTTTTCAAAAATGCACAGGTTTGGTAGGTTTCCCTAGGTGCCGGCTGACCTAGAGGCCAAAATCTACAGGGAGGCACTTTGCAAAAAACACCTCTGTTTTCTTTCCAAAAATTTGATGTGTCCACGTTGCGTTTTGGGCATTTCCTGTCGCGGGCGCTAGGCCTACCCACACAAGTGAGGTATCATTTTTATCGGGAGACTTGGGGGGATGCTGGGTGGAAGGAAATTTGTGGCTCCTCTCAGATTCCAGAACTTTCTGTCACCGAAATGTGAGGAAAACCTGTTTTTTTTGCCACTTTTTGAGGTTTGCAAAGGATTCTGGGTAACAGAACCTGGTCAGAGCCCCGCAAGTCACCCCATCTTGGATTCCCCTTGGTCTCTAGTTTTAAAAAATGCACAGGTTTGGTAGGTTTCCCTAGGTGCCGGCTGAGCTAGAGGCCAAAATGTACAGGTAGGCACTTTGCAAAAAACAGCTGTGTTTTCTGTCAAAAAATGGGATGTGTCCACGTTGTGTTTTGGGGCATTTCCTGTCGCGGGCGCTAGGCCTACCCACACAAGTGAGGTATCATTTTTATCGGGAGACTTGGGGGGACGCTGGGTGGAAGGAAATTTGTGGCTCCTTTCAGATTCCAGAACTTTCTGTCACCGAAATGTGAGGAAAACTTGTTTTTATAGCCACTTTTTGAGGTTTGCAAAGGATTCTGGGTAACAGAACCTGGTCAGAGCCCCGCAAGTCACCCCATCTTGGATTCCCCTAGGTCTCTAGTTTTCAAAAATGCACAGGTTTGGTAGGTTTCCCTACGTGCCGGCTGAGCTAGAGGCCAAAATCTACAGGTAGGCACTTTGCAAAAAACACCTCTGTTTTCTTTCAAAATATTTGATGTGTCCACGTTGCGTTTTGGGGCATTTCCTGTCGCGGGCGCTAGGCCTACCCACACAAGTGAGGTATCATTTTTATCGGGAGACTTGGGGGGACGCTGGGTGGAAGGAAATTTGTGGCTCCTCTCAGAATCCAGAACTTTCTGTCACCGAAATGTGAGGAAAACTTGTTTTTGTAGCCACTTTTTGAGGTTTGCAAAGGATTCTGAATACAGAACCTGGTCAGAGCCCCACAAGTCACCCCATTTTGGATTCCCCTAGGTCTCTAGTTTTCAAAAATGCACAGGTTTGGTAGGTTTCCCTAGGTGCCGGCTGAGCTAGAGGCCAAAATCTACAGGTAGGCACTTTGCAAAAAACACCTCTGTTTTCTTTCCAAAAATTTGATGTGTCCACGTTGCATTTTGGGGCATTTCCTGTCGCGGGCGCTAGGCCTACCCACACAAGTGAGGTATCATTTTTATCGGGAGACTTGGGGGGACGCTGGGTGGAAGGAAATTTGTGGCTCCTCTCAGATTCCAGAACTTTCTGTCACCGAAATGTGAGGAAAACTTGTTTTTTTAGCCACTTTTTGATGTTTGCAAAGGATTCTGGGTAACAGAACCTGGTCAGAGCCCCGCAAGTCACCCCATCTTGGATTACCCTAGGTCTCTTGTTTTCAAAAATGCACAGGTTTGGTAGGTTTCCCTAGGTGCCGGCTGAGCTAGAGGCCAAAATCTACAAGGTAGGCACTTTGCAAAAAACACCTCTGTTTTCTTTCAAAATATTTGATGTGTCCACGTTGCGTTTTGGGGCATTTCCTGTCGCGGGCGCTAGACCTACCCACACAAGTGAGGTATCATTTTTATCGGGAGACTTGGGGGGACGCTGGGTGGAAGGAAATTTGTGGCTCCTCTCAGAATCCAGAACTTTCTGTCACCGAAATGTGCGGAAAACTTGTTTTTTTAGCCACTTTTTGAGGTTTGCAAAGGATTCTGGGTAACAGAACCTGGTCAGAGCCCCGCAAGTCACCCCATCTTGGATTACCCTAGGTCTCTAGTTTTCAAAAATGCACAGGTTTGGTAGGTTTCCGCAGGTGCCGGCTGAGCTACAGGCCAAAATCTACAGGTAGGCACTTTGCAAAAAACACCTCTGTTTTCTTTCAAAATATTTGATGTGTCCACGTTGCGTTTTGGGGCATTTCCTGTCGCGGGCGCTAGGCCTACCCACACAAGTGAGGTATCATTTTTATCGGGAGACTTGGGGGGACGCTGGGTGGAAGGAAATTTGTGGCTCCTCTCAGATTCCAGAACTTTATGTCACCGAAATGTGAGGAAAACTTGTTTTTTTTGCCACTTTTTGAGGTTTGCAAAGGATTCTGGGTAACAGAACCTGGTCAGAGCCCCGCAAGTCACCCCATCTTGGATTCCCCTAGGTCTCTAGTTTTCAAAAATACACAGGTTTGGTAGGTTTCCCTAGGTGCCGGCTGAGCTAGAGGCCAAAATCTACAGGTAGGCACTTTGCAAAAAACACCTCTGTTTTCTTTCCAAAAATTTGATGTGTCCACGTTGCGTTTTGGGGCATTTCCTGTTGCGGGCGCTAGGCCTACCCACACAAGTGAGGTATCATTTTTATCTGGAGACTTGGGGTGACGCTAGGTGGAAGGAAATTTGTGGCTCCTCTCAGAATCCAGAACTTTCTGTCACCGAAATGTGAGGAAAACTTGTTTTTTTAGCCACTTTTTGAGGTTTGCAAAGGATTCTGGGTAACAGAACCTGGTCAGAGACCCGCAAGTCACCCCATCTTGGATTCCCCTAGGTCTCTAGTTTGCAAAAATGCACAGGTTTGGTAGGTTTCCCTAGGTGCCGGCTGAGCTAGAGGCCTAAATCTACAGGTAGGCACTTTGCAAAAAACAGCTGTGTTTTCTGTCAAAAAATGGGATGTGTCCACGTTGTGTTTTGGGGCATTTCCTGTCGCGGGCGCTAGGCCTACCCACACAAGTGAGGTATCATTTTTATCGGGAGACTTAGGGGGACGCTGGGTGGATGGAAATTTGTGGCTCCTTTCAGATTCCAGAACTTTCTGTCACCGAAATGTGAGGAAAACTTGTTTTTATAGCCACTTTTTGAGGTTTGCAAAGGATTCTGGGTAACAGAACCTGGTCAGAGCCCCGCAAGTCACCCCATCTTGGATTCCCCTAGGTCTCTAGTTTTCAAAAATGCACAGGTTTGGTAGGTTTCCCTACATGCCGGCTGAGCTAGAGGCCAAAATCTACAGGTAGGCACTTTGCAAAAAACACCTCTGTTTTCTTTCAAAATATTTGATGTGTCCACGTTGCGTTTTGGGGCATTTCCTGTCGTGGGCGCTAGGCCTACCCACACAAGTGAGGTATCATTTTTATCGGGAGACTTGGGGGGACGCTGGGTGGAAGGAAATTTGTGGCTCCTCTCAGAATCCAGAACTTTCTGTCACCGAAATGTGAGGAAAACTTGTTTTTGTAGCCACTTTTTGAGGTTTGCAAAGGATTCTGAATACAGAACCTGGTCAGAGCCCCACAAGTCACCCCATCTTGGATTCCCCTAGGTCTCTAGATTTAAAAAATGCACAGGTTTGGTAGGTTTCCCTAGGTGCCGGCTGAGCTAGAGGCCAAAATCTACAGGTAGGCACTTTGCAAAAAACACCTCTGTTTTCTTTCCAAAAATTTGATGTGTCCACGTTGCGTTTTGGGGCATTTCCTGTCGCGGGCGCTAGGCCTACCCACACAAGTGAGGTATCATTTTTATCGGGAGACTTGGGGGGACGCTGGGTGGAAGGAAATTTGTGGCTCCTCTCAGATTCCAGAACTTTCTGTCACCGAAATGTGCGGAAAACTTGTTTTTTTTAGCCACTTTTTGAGGTTTGCAAAGGATTCTGGGTAACAGAACCTGGTCAGAGCCCCGCAAGTCACCCCATCTTGGATTACCCTAGGTCTCTAGTTTTCAAAAATGCACAGGTTTGGTAGGTTTCCGCAGGTGCCGGCTGAGCTACAGGCCAAAATCCTCAGGTAGGCACTTTGCAAAAAACACCTCTGTTTTCTTTCAAAATATTTGATGTGTCCACGTTGCGTTTTGGGGCATTTCCTGTCGCGGGCGCTAGACCTACCCACACAAGTGAGGTATCATTTTTATCGGGAGACTTGGGGGGACGCTGGGTGGAAGGAAATTTGTGGCTCCTCTCAGAATCCAGAACTTTCTGTCACCGAAATGTGAGGAAAACCTGGTTTTTTAGCCACTTTTTGAGGTTTGCAAAGGATTCTGGGTAACAGAACCTGGTCAGAGCCCCGCAAGTCACCCCATCTTGGATTACCCTAGGTCTCTAGTTTTCAAAAATGCACAGGTTTGGTAGGTTTCCCTAGGTGCCGGCTGAGCTAGAGGCCAAAATCTACAGGTAGGCACTTTGCAAAAAACACCTCTGTTTTCTTTCCAAAAATTTGATGTGTCCACGTTGCGTTTTGGGGCATTTCCTGTCGCGGGCGCTAGGCCTACCCACACAAGTGAGGTATCATTTTTATCGGGAGACTTGGGGGGACGCTGGGTGGAAGGAAATTTGTGGCTCCTCTCAGATTCCAGAACTTTCTGTCACCGAAATGTGAGGAAAACTTGTTTTTTTAGCCACTTTTTGAGGTTTGCAAAGGATTCTGGGTAACAGAACCTGGTCAGAGCCCCGCAAGTCACCCCATCTTGGATTCCCCTAGGTCTCTAGTTTTCAAAAATACACAGGTTTGGTAGGTTTCCCTAGGTGCCGGCTGAGCTAGAGGCCAAAATCTACAGGTAGGCACTTTGCAAAAAACACCTCTGTTTTCTTTCCAAAAATGTGATGTGTCCACGTTGCGTTTTGGGGCATTTCCTGTCGCGGGCGCTAGGCCTACCCACACAAGTGAGGTATCATTTTTATCGGGAGACTTGGGGGGACGCTGGGTGGAAGGAAATTTGTGGCTCCTCTCAGATTCCAGAACTTTCTGTCACTGAAATGTGAGGAAAACCTGTTTTTTTGCCACTTTTTGAGGTTTGCAAAGGATTCTGGGTAACAGAACCTGGTCAGAGCCCCGCAAGTTACCCCATCTTGGATTCCCCTAGGTCTCTAGTTTTCAAAAATGCACAGGTTTGGTAGGTTTCCCTAGGTGCCGGCTGAGCTAGAGGCCAAAATCTACAGGTAGGCACTTTGCAAAAAACACCTCTGTTTTCTTTCAAAATATTTGATGTGTCCACGTTGCGTTTTGGGGCATTTCCTGTCGCGGGCGCTAGACCTACCCACACAAGTGAGGTATCATTTTTATCGGGAGACTTGGGGGGACGCTGGGTGGAAGGAAATTTGTGGCTCCTCTCAGAATCCAGAACTTTCTGTCACCGAAATGTGAGGAAAACTTGGTTTTTTAGCCACTTTTTGAGGTTTGCAACGGATTCTGGGTAACAGAACCTGGTCAGAGCCCCGCAAGTCACCCCATCTTGGATTACCCTAGGTCTCTAGTTTTCAAAAATGCACAGGTTTGGTAGGTTTCCCTAGGTGCCGGCTGAGCTAGAGGCCAAAATCTACAGGTAGGCACTTTGCAAAAAACACCTCTGTTTTCTTTCCAAAAATTTGATGTGTCCACGTTGCGTTTTGGGGCATTTCCTGTCGCGGGCGCTAGGCCTACCCACACAAGTGAGGTATCATTTTTATCGGGAGACTTGGGGGGACGCTGGGTGGAAGGAAATTTGTGGCTCCTCTCAGATTCCAGAACTTTCTGTCACCGAAATGTGCGGAAAACTTGTTTTTTTTAGCCACTTTTTGAGGTTTGCAAAGGATTCTGGGTAACAGAACCTGGTCAGAGCCCCGCAAGTCACCCCATCTTGGATTCCCCTAGGTCTCTAGTTTTCAAAAATGCACAGGTTTGGTAGGTTTCCCTAGGTGCCGGCTGAGCTAGAGGCCAAAATCTACAGGTAGGCACTTTGCAAAAAACACCTCTGTTTTCTTTCCAAAAATTTGATGTGTCCACGTTGCGTTTTGGGGCATTTCCTGTCGCGGGCGCTTGGCCTACCCACACAAGTGAGGTATCATTTTTATCGGGAGACTTGGGGGGACGCTGGGTGGAAGGAAATTTGTGGCTCCTCTCAGAATCCAGAACTTTCTGTCACCGAAATGTGAGGAAAACTTGTTTTTGTAGCCACTTTTTGAGGTTTGCAAAGGATTCTGAATACAGAACCTGGTCAGAGCCCCACAAGTCACCCCATTTTGGGTTCCCCTAGGTCTCTAGTTTTCAAAAATGCACAGGTTTGGTAGGTTTCCCTAGGTGCCGGCTGAGCTAGAGGCCAAAATCTACAGGTAGGCACTTTGCAAAAAACACCTCTGTTTTCTTTCCAAAAATTTGATGTGTCCACGTTGCGTTTTGGGGCATTTCCTGTCGCGGGCGCTAGGCCTACCCACACAAGTGAGGTATCATTTTTATCGGGAGACTTGGGGGGACGCTGGGTGGAAGGAAATTTGTGGCTCCTCTCAGATTCCAGAACTTTCTGTCACCGAAATGTGAGGAAAACTTGTTTTTTTAGCCACTTTTTGATGTTTGCAAAGGATTCTGGGTAACAGAACCTGGTCAGAGCCCCGCAAGTCACCCCATCTTGGATTACCCTAGGTCTCTTGTTTTCAAAAATGCACAGGTTTGGTAGGTTTCCCTAGGTGCCGGCTGAGCTAGAGGCCAAAATCTACAAGGTAGGCGCTTTGCAAAAAACACCTCTGTTTTCTTTCAAAATATTTGATGTGTCCACGTTGCGTTTTGGGGCATTTCCTGTCGCGGGCGCTAGACCTACCCACACAAGTGAGGTATCATTTTTATCGGGAGACTTGGGGGGACGCTGGGTGGAAGGAAATTTGTGGCTCCTCTCAGAATCCAGAACTTTCTGTCACCGAAATGTGAGGAAAACCTGTTTTTTTAGCCACTTTTTGAGGTTTGCAAAGGATTCTGGGTAACAGAACCTGGTCAGAGCCCCGCAAGTCACCCCATCTTGGATTACCCTAGGTCTCTAGTTTTCAAAAATGCACAGGTTTGGTAGGTTTCCCTAGGTGCCGGCTGAGCTAGAGGCCAAAATCTACAGGTAGGCACTTTGCAAAAAACACCTCTGTTTTCTTTCCAAAAATTTGATGTGTCCACGTTGCGTTTTGGGGCATTTCCTGTCGCGGGCGCTAGGCCTACCCACACAAGTGAGGTATCATTTTTATCGGGAGACTTGGGGGGACGCTGGGTGGAAGGAAATTTGTGGCTCCTCTCAGATTCCAGAACTTTATGTCACCGAAATGTGAGGAAAACTTGTTTTTTTAGCCACTTTTTGAGGTTTGCAAAGGATTCTGGGTAACAGAACCTGGTCAGAGCCCCGCAAGTCACCCCATCTTGGATTCCCCTAGGTCTCTAGTTTTCAAAAATACACAGGTTTGGTAGGTTTCCCTAGGTGCCGGCTGAGCTAGAGGCCAAAATCTACAGGTAGGCACTTTGCAAAAAACACCTCTGTTTTCTTTCCAAAAATTTGATGTGTCCACGTTGCGTTTTGGGGCATTTCCTGTCGCGGGCGCTAGGCCTACCCACACAAGTGAGGTATCATTTTTATCTGGAGACTTGGGGTGACGCTAGGTGGAAGGAAATTTGTGGCTCCTCTCAGAATCCAGAACTTTCTGTCACCGAAATGTGAGGAAAACTTGTTTTTTTAGCCACTTTTTGAGGTTTGCAAAGGATTCTGGGTAACAGAACCTGGTCAGAGACCCGCAAGTCACCCCATCTTGGATTCCCCTAGGTCTCTAGTTTGCAAAAATGCACAGGTTTGGTAGGTTTCCCTAGGTGCCGGCTGAGCTAGAGGCCAAAATCTACAGGTAGGCACTTTGCAAAAAACAGCTGTGTTTTCTGTCAAAAAATGGGATGTGTCCACGTTGTGTTTTGGGGCATTTCCTGTCGCGGGCGCTAGGCCTACCCACACAAGTGAGGTATCATTTTTATCGGGAGACTTAGGGGGACGCTGGGTGGATGGAAATTTGTGGCTCCTTTCAGATTCCAGAACTTTCTGTCACCGAAATGTGAGGAAAACTTGTTTTTATAGCCACTTTTTGAGGTTTGCAAAGGATTCTGGGTAACAGAACCTGGTCAGAGCCCCGCAAGTCACCCCATCTTGGATTCCCCTAGGTCTCTAGTTTTCAAAAATGCACAGGTTTGGTAGGTTTCCCTACATGCCGGCTGAGCTAGAGGCCAAAATCTACAGGTAGGCACTTTGCAAAAAACACCTCTGTTTTCTTTCAAAATATTTGATGTGTCCACGTTGCGTTTTGGGGCATTTCCTGTCGTGGGCGCTAGGCCTACCCACACAAGTGAGGTATCATTTTTATCGGGAGACTTGGGGGGACGCTGGGTGGAAGGAAATTTGTGGCTCCTCTCAGAATCCAGAACTTTCTGTCACCGAAATGTGAGGAAAACTTGTTTTTGTAGCCACTTTTTGAGGTTTGCAAAGGATTCTGAATACAGAACCTGGTCAGAGCCCCACAAGTCACCCCATCTTGGATTCCCCTAGGTCTCTAGATTTAAAAAATGCACAGGTTTGGTAGGTTTCCCTAGGTGCCGGCTGAGCTAGAGGCCAAAATCTACAGGTAGGCACTTTGCAAAAAACACCTCTGTTTTCTTTCCAAAAATTTGATGTGTCCACGTTGCGTTTTGGGGCATTTCCTGTCGCGGGCGCTAGGCCTACCCACACAAGTGAGGTATCATTTTTATCGGGAGACTTGGGGGGACGCTGGGTGGAAGGAAATTTGTGGCTCCTCTCAGATTCCAGAACTTTCTGTCACCGAAATGTGCGGAAAACTTGTTTTTTTTAGCCACTTTTTGAGGTTTGCAAAGGATTCTGGGTAACAGAACCTGGTCAGAGCCCCGCAAGTCACCCCATCTTGGATTACCCTAGGTCTCTAGTTTTCAAAAATGCACAGGTTTGGTAGGTTTCCGCAGGTGCCGGCTGAGCTACAGGCCAAAATCCTCAGGTAGGCACTTTGCAAAAAACACCTCTGTTTTCTTTCAAAATATTTGATGTGTCCACGTTGCGTTTTGGGGCATTTCCTGTCGCGGGCGCTAGACCTACCCACACAAGTGAGGTATCATTTTTATCGGGAGACTTGGGGGGACGCTGGGTGGAAGGAAATTTGTGGCTCCTCTCAGAATCCAGAACTTTCTGTCACCGAAATGTGAGGAAAACCTGGTTTTTTAGCCACTTTTTGAGGTTTGCAAAGGATTCTGGGTAACAGAACCTGGTCAGAGCCCCGCAAGTCACCCCATCTTGGATTACCCTAGGTCTCTAGTTTTCAAAAATGCACAGGTTTGGTAGGTTTCCCTAGGTGCCGGCTGAGCTAGAGGCCAAAATCTACAGGTAGGCACTTTGCAAAAAACACCTCTGTTTTCTTTCCAAAAATTTGATGTGTCCACGTTGCGTTTTGGGGCATTTCCTGTCGCGGGCGCTAGGCCTACCCACACAAGTGAGGTATCATTTTTATCGGGAGACTTGGGGGGACGCTGGGTGGAAGGAAATTTGTGGCTCCTCTCAGATTCCAGAACTTTCTGTCAACGAAATGTGAGGAAAACTTGTTTTTTTAGCCACTTTTTGAGGTTTGCAAAGGATTCTGGGTAACAGAACCTGGTCAGAGCCCCGCAAGTCACCCCATCTTGGATTCCCCTAGGTCTCTAGTTTTCAAAAATACACAGGTTTGGTAGGTTTCCCTAGGTGCCGGCTGAGCTAGAGGCCAAAATCTACAGGTAGGCACTTTGCAAAAAACACCTCTGTTTTCTTTCCAAAAATGTGATGTGTCCACGTTGCGTTTTGGGGCATTTCCTGTCGCGGGCGCTAGGCCTACCCACACAAGTGAGGTATCATTTTTATCGGGAGACTTGGGGGGACGCTGGGTGGAAGGAAATTTGTGGCTCCTCTCAGATTCCAGAACTTTCTGTCACTGAAATGTGAGGAAAACCTGTTTTTTTGCCACTTTTTGAGGTTTGCAAAGGATTCTGGGTAACAGAACCTGGTCAGAGCCCCGCAAGTCACCCCATCTTGGATTCCCCTAGGTCTCTAGTTTTCAAAAATGCACAGGTTTGGTAGGTTTCCCTAGGTGCCGGCTGAGCTAGAGGCCAAAATCTACAGGTAGGCACTTTGCAAAAAACACCTCTGTTTTCTTTCAAAATATTTGATGTGTCCACGTTGCGTTTTGGGGCATTTCCTGTCGCGGGCGCTAGACCTACCCACACAAGTGAGGTATCATTTTTATAGTGAGACTTGGGGGGACGCTGGGTGGAAGGAAATTTGTGGCTCCTCTCAGAATCCAGAACTTTCTGTCACCGAAATGTGAGGAAAACTTGGTTTTTTAGCCACTTTTTGAGGTTTGCAAAGGATTCTGGGTAACAGAACCTGGTCAGAGCCCCGCAAGTCACCCCATCTGGGATTACCCTAGGTCTCTAGTTTTCAAAAATGCACAGGTTTGGTAGGTTTCCCTAGGTGCCGGCTGAGCTAGAGGCCAAAATCTACAGGTAGGCACTTTGCAAAAAACACCTCTGTTTTCTTTCCAAAAATTTGATGTGTCCACGTTGCGTTTTGGGGCATTTCCTGTCGCGGGCGCTAGGCCTACCCACACAAGTGAGGTATCATTTTTATCGGGAGACTTGGGGGGACGCTGGGTGGAAGGAAATTTGTGGCTCCTCTCAGATTCCAGAACTTTCTGTCACCGAAATGTGCGGAAAACTTGTTTTTTTTAGCCACTTTTTGAGGTTTGCAAAGGATTCTGGGTAACAGAACCTGGTCAGAGCCCCGCAACTCACCCCATCTTGGATTACCCTAGGTCTCTAGTTTTCAAAAATGCACAGGTTTGGTAGGTTTCCGCAGGTGCCGGCTGAGCTAGAGGCCAAAATCTACAGGTAGGCACTTTGCCAAAATCACCTCTGTTTTCTTTCCAAAAATTTGATGTGTCCACGTTGCGTTTTGGGGCATTTCCTGTCGCGGGCGCTAGGCCTACCCACACAAGTGAGGTATCATTTTTATCGGGAGACTTGGGGGGACGCTGGGTGGAAGGAAATTTGTGGCTCCTCTCAGATTCCAGAACTTTCTGTCACCGAAATGTGAGGAAAACTTGTTTTTTTAGCCACTTTTTGAGGTTTGCAAAGGATTCTGGGTAACAGAACCTGGTCAGAGCCCCGCAAGTCACCCCATCTTGGATTCCCCTAGGTCTCTAGTTTTCAAAAATACACAGGTTTGGTAGGTTTCCCTAGGTGCCGGCTGAGCTAGAGGCCAAAATCTACAGGTAGGCACTTTGCAAAAAACACCTCTGTTTTCTTTCCAAAAATGTGATGTGTCCACGTTGCGTTTTGGGGCATTTCCTGTCGCGGGCGCTAGGCCTACCCACACAAGTGAGGTATCATTTTTATCGGGAGACTTGGGGGGACGCTGGGTGGAAGGAAATTTGTGGCTCCTCTCAGATTCCAGAACTTTCTGTCACTGAAATGTGAGGAAAACCTGTTTTTTTGCCACTTTTTGAGGTTTGCAAAGGATTCTGGGTAACAGAACCTGGTCAGAGCCCCGCAAGTCACCCCATCTTGGATTCCCCTAGGTCTCTAGTTTTCAAAAATGCACAGGTTTGGTAGGTTTCCCTAGGTGCCGGCTGAGCTAGAGGCCAAAATCTACAGGTAGGCACTTTGCAAAAAACACCTCTGTTTTCTTTCAAAATATTTGATGTGTCCACGTTGCGTTTTGGGGCATTTCCTGTCGCGGGCGCTAGACCTACCCACACAAGTGAGGTATCATTTTTATCGGGAGACTTGGGGGGACGCTGGGTGGAAGGAAATTCGTGGCTCCTCTCAGAATCCAGAACTTTCTGTCACCGAAATGTGAGGAAAACTTGGTTTTTTAGCCACTTTTTGAGGTTTGCAAAGGATTCTGGGTAACAGAACCTGGTCAGAGCCCCGCAAGTCACCCCATCTTGGATTACCCTAGGTCTCTAGTTTTAAAAAATGCACAGGTTTGGTAGGTTTCCCTAGGTGCCGGCTGAGCTAGAGGCCAAAATCTACAGGTAGGCACTTTGCAAAAAACACCTCTGTTTTCTTTCCAAAAATTTGATGTGTCCACGTTGCGTTTTGGGGCATTTCCTGTCGCGGGCGCTAGGCCTACCCACACAAGTGAGGTATCATTTTTATCGGGAGACTTGGGGGGACGCTGGGTGGAAGGAAATTTGTGGCTCCTCTCAGATTCCAGAACTTTCTGTCACCGAAATGTGAGGAAAACTTGTTTTTTTAGCCACTTTTTGAGGTTTGCAAAGGATTCTGGGTAACAGAACCTGGTCAGAGGCCTGCAAGTCACCCCATCTTGGATTCCCCTAGGTCTCTAGTTTTCAAAAATACACAGGTTTGGTAGGTTTCCCTAGGTGCCGGCTGAGCTAGAGGCCAAAATCTACAGGTAGGCACTTTGCAAAAAACACCTCTGTTTTCTTTCCAAAAATGTGATGTGTCCACGTTGCGTTTTGGGGCATTTCCTGTCGCGGGCGCTAGGCCTACCCACACAAGTGAGGTATCATTTTTATCGGGAGACTTGGGGGGGCGCTGGGTGGAAGGAAATTTGTGGCTCCTCTCAGATTCCAGAACTTTCTGTCACTGAAATGTGAGGAAAACCTGTTTTTTTGCCACTTTTTGAGGTTTGCAAAGGATTCTGGGTAACAGAACCTGGTCAGAGCCCCGCAAGTCACCCTATCTTGGATTCCCCTAGGTCTCTAGTTTTCAAAAATGCACAGGTTTGGTAGGTTTCCCTAGGTGCCGGCTGAGCTAGAGGCCAAAATCTACAGGTAGGCACTTTGCAAAAAACACCTCTGTTTTCTTTCAAAATATTTGATGTGTCCACGTTGCGTTTTGGGGCATTTCCTGTCGCGGGCGCTAGGCCTACCCACACAAGTGAGGTATCATTTTTATCGGGAGACTTGGGGGGACGCTGGGTGGAAGGAAATTTGTGGCTCCTCTCAGAATCCAGAACTTTCTGTCACCGAAATGTGAGGAAAACTTGTTTTTGAAGCCACTTTTTGAGGTTTGCAAAGGATTCTGAATACAGAACCTGGTCAGAGCCCCACAAGTCACCCCATCTTGGATTCCCCTAGGTCTCTAGTTTTCAAAAATGCACAGGTTTGGTAGGTTTCCCTAGGTGCCGGCTGAGCTAGAGGCCAAAATCTACAGGTAGGCACTTTGCAAAAAACACCTCTGTTTTCTTTCAAAAAATTTGATGTGTCCACGTTGCGTTTTGGGGCATTTCCTGTTGCGGGCGCTAGGCCTACCCACACAAGTGAGGTATCATTTTTATCGGGAGACTTGGGGGGACGCTGGGTGGAAGGAAATTTGTGGCTCCTCTCAGATTCCAGAACTTTCTGTCACCGAAATGTGAGGAAAACTTGTTTTTTTAGCCACTTTTTGATGTTTGCAAAGGATTCTGGGTAACAGAACCTGGTCAGAGCCCCGCAAGTCACCCCATCTTGGATTACCCTAGGTCTCTTGTTTTCAAAAATGCACAGGTTTGGTAGGTTTCCCTAGGTGCCGGCTGAGCTAGAGGCCAAAATCTACAAGGTAGGCACTTTGCAAAAAACACCTCTGTTTTCTTTCAAAATATTTGATGTGTCCACGTTGCGTTTTGGGGCATTTCCTGTCGCGGGCGCTAGACCTACCCACACAAGTGAGGTATAATTTTTATCGGGAGACTTGGGGGGACGCTGGGTGGAAGGAAATTTGTGGCTCCTCTCAGAATCCAGAACTTTCTGTCACCGAAATGTGCGGAAAACTTGTTTTTTTTAGCCACTTTTTGAGGTTTGCAAAGGATTCTGGGTAACAGAACCTGGTCAGAGCCCCGCAAGTCACCCCATCTTGGATTACCCTAGGTCTCTAGTTTTCAAAAATGCACAGGTTTGGTAGGTTTCCCTAGGTGCCGGCTGAGCTAGAGGCCAAAATCTACAGGGAGGCACTTTGCAAAAAACACCTCTGTTTTCTTTCCAAAAATTTGATGTGTCCACGTTGCGTTTTGGGGCATTTCCTGTCGCGGGCGCTAGGCCTACCCACACAAGTGAGGTATCATTTTTATCGGGAGACTTGGGGGGATGCTGGGTGGAAGGAAATTCATGGCTCCTCTCAGATTCCAGAACTTTCTGTCACCGAAATGTGAGGAAAACCTGTTTTTTTTGCCACTTTTTGAGGTTTGCAAAGGATTCTGGGTAACAGAACCTGGTCAGAGCCCCGCAAGTCACCCCATCTTGGATTCCCCTTGGTCTCTAGTTTTCAAAAATGCACAGGTTTGGTAGGTTTCCTTAGGTGCCGGCTGAGCTAGAAGCCAAAATGTACAGGCAGGCACTTTGCAAAAAACAGCTGTGTTTTCTGTCAAAAAATGGGATGTGTCCACGTTGTGTTTTGGGGCATTTCCTGTCGCGGGCGCTAGGCCTACCCACACAAGTGAGGTATCATTTTTATCGGGAGACTTGGGGGGACGCTGGGTGGAAGGAAATTTGTGGCTCCTTTCAGATTCCAGAACTTTCTGTCACCGAAATGTGAGGAAAACTTGTTTTTATAGCCACTTTTTGAGGTTTGCAAAGGATTCTGGGTAACAGAACCTGGTCAGAGCCCCGCAAGTCACCCCATCTTGGATTCCCCTAGGTCTCTAGTTTTCAAAAATGCACAGGTTTGGTAGGTTTCCCTAGGTGCCGGCTGAGCTAGAGGCCAAAATTTACAGGTAGGCACTTTGCAAAAAACACCTCTGTTTTCTTTCAAAATATTTGATGTGTCCACGTTGCGTTTTGGGGCATTTCCTGTCGCGGGCGCTAGGCCTACCCACACAAGTGAGGTATCATTTTTATCGGGAGACTTGGGGTGACGCTAGGTGGAAGGAAATTTGTGGCTCCTCTCAGAATCCAGAACTTTCTGTCACCGAAATGTGAGGAAAACTTGTTTTTTAGCCACTTTTTGAGGTTTGCAAAGGATTCTGGGTAACAGAACCTGGTCAGAGACCCGCAAGTCACCCCATCTTGGATTCCCCTAGGTCTCTAGTTTTCAAAAATGCACAGGTTTGGTAGGTTTCCCTAGGTGCCGGCTGAGCTAGAGGCCAAAATCTACAGGTAGGCACTTTGCAAAAAACAGCTGTGTTTTCTGTCAAAAAATGGGATGTGTCCACGTTGTGTTTTGGGGCATTTCCTGTCGCGGGCGCTAGGCCTACCCACACAAGTGAGGTATCATTTTTATCGGGAGACTTAGGGGGACGCTGGGTGGATGGAAATTTGTGGCTCCTTTCAGATTCCAGAACTTTCTGTCACCGAAATGTGAGGAAAACTTGTTTTTATAGCCACTTTTTGAGGTTTGCAAAGGATTCTGGGTAACAGAACCTGGTCAGAGCCCCGCAAGTCACCCCATCTTGGATTACCCTAGGTCTCTAGTTTTCAAAAATGCACAGGTTTGGTAGGTTTCCGCAGGTACCGGCTGAGCTACAGGCCAAAATCTACAGGTAGGCACTTTGCAAAAAACACCTCTGTTTTCTTTCAAAATATTTGATGTGTCCACGTTGCGTTTTGGGGCATTTCCTGTCGCGGGCGCTAGACCTACCCACACAAGTGAGGTATCATTTTTATCGGGAGACTTGGGGGGACGCTGGGTGGAAGGAAATTTGTGGCTCCTCTCAGATTCCAGAACTTTCTGTCACCGAAATGTGAGGAAAACTTGTTTTTATAGCCACTTTTTGAGGTTTGCAAAGGATTCTGGGTAACAGAACCTGGTCAGAGCCCCGCAAGTCACCCCATCTTGGATTACCCTAGGTCTCTAGTTTTCAAAAATGCACAGGTTTGGTAGGTTTCCGCAGGTGCCGGCTGAGCTACAGGCCAAAATCTTCAGGTAGGCACTTGGCAAAAAACACCTCTGTTTTCTTTCAAAATATTTGATGTGTCCACGTTGCGTTTTGGGGCATTTCCTGTCGCGGGCGCTAGGCCTACCCACACAAGTGAGGTATAATTTTTATCGGGAGACTTGAGGGGACGCTGGGTGGAATGAAATTTGTGGCTCCTCTCAGAATCCAGAAATTTCTGTCACCGAAATGTGAGGAAAACTTGTTTTTGTAGCCACTTTTTGAGGTTTGCAAAGGATTCTGGGTAACAGTACCTGGTCAGAGCCCCGCAAGTCACCCCATCTTGGATTACCCTAGGTCTCTAGTTTTCAAAAATGCACAGGTTTGGTAGGTTTCCCTAGGTGCCGGCTGAGATACAGGCCAAAATCTACAGGTAGGCACTTTGCAAATAACACCTCTGTTTTCTTTCCAAAAATTTGATGTGTCCACGTTGCGTTTTGGGGCATTTCCTGTCGCGGGCGCTAGGCCTACCCACACAAGTGAGGTATCATTTTTATCGGGAGACTTAGGGGGACGCTGGGTGGAAGGAAATTTGTGGCTCCTCTCAGAATCCAGAAATTTCTGTCACCGAAATGTGAGGAAAACTTGTTTTTGTAGCCACTTTTTGAGGTTTGCAAAGGATTCTGGGTAACAGAACCTGGTCAGAGCCCCGCAAGTCACCGCATCTTGGATTACCCTAGGTCTCTAGTTTTCAAAAATGCACAGGTTTGGTAGGTTTCCCTAGGTGCCGGCTGAGCTAGAGGCCAAAATCTACAGGTAGGCACTTTGCAAAAAACACCTCTGTTTTCTTTCTAAAAATATGATGTGTCCACGTTGCGTTTTGGGGCATTTCCTGTCGCGGGCGCTAGGCCTACCCACACAAGTGAGGTATCATTTTTATCGGGAGACTTGGGGGGATGCTGGGTGGAAGGAAATTTGTGGCTCCTCTCAGATTCCAGAACTTTCTGTCACCGAAATGTGAGGAAAACCTGTTTTTTTTGCCACTTTTTGAGGTTTGCAAAGGATTCTGGGTAACAGAACCTGGTCAGAGCCCCGCAAGTCACCCCATCTTGGATTCCCCTTGGTCTCTAGTTTTCAAAAATGCACAGGTTTGGTAGGTTTCCCTAGGTGCCGGCTGAGCTAGAGGCCAAAATGTACAGGCAGGCACTTTGCAAAAAACAGCTGTGTTTTCAGTCAAAAAATGGGATGTGTCCACGTTGTGTTTTGGGGCATTTCCTGTCGCGGGCGCTAGGCCTACCCACACAAGTGAGGTATCATCTTTATCGGGAGACTTGGGGGGACGCTGGGTGGAAGGAAATTTGTGGCTCCTTTCAGATTCCAGAACTTTCTGTCACCGAAATGTGAGGAAAACTTGTTTTTATAGCCACTTTTTGAGGTTTGCAAAGGATTCTGGGTAACAGACCTGGTCAGAGCCCCGCAAGTCACCCCATCTTGGATTCCCCTAGGTCTCTAGTTTTCAAAAATGCACAGGTTTGGTAGGTTTCCTCAGGTGCCGGCTGAGCTAGAGGCAAAAATCTACAGGTAGGCACATGGCAAAAGGCACATGGCAAAAAACACCTCTGTTTTCTTTCAAAATATTTGATGTGTCCACGTTGCGTTTTGGGGCATTTCCTGTCACGGGCGCTAGGCCTACCCACACAAGTGAGATATCATTTTTATCGGGAGACTTGGGGGGACGCTGGGTGGAAGGAAATTTGTGGCTCCTCTCAGATTCCAGAACTTTCGGTCACCGAAATGAGAGGAAAACTTGTTTTTTTAGCCACTTTTTGAGGTTTGCAAATGATTCTGGGTAACAGAACCTGGTCAGAGCCCCGCAAGTCACCCCATCTTGGATTCCCCTAGGTCTCTAGTTTTCAAAAATGCACAGGTATGGTAGGTTTCCCTAGGTGGCGGCTGAGCTAGAGGCCAAAATCTACAGGTAGGCACTTTGCAAAAAACACCTCTGTTTTCTTTCAAAATATTTGATGTGTCCACGTTGCGTTTTGGGGCATTTCCTCTCGCGGGCGCTAGGCCTACCCACACAAGTGAAGTATCATTTTTATCGGGAGACTTGGGGGGACGCTGGGTGGAAGGAAATTTGTGGCTCCTCTCAGAATCCAGAACTTTCTGTCACCGAAATGTGAGGAAAACTTGTTTTTGTAGCCACTTTTTGAGGTTTGCAAAGGATTCTGAATACAGAACCTGGTCAGAGCCCCACAAGTCACCCCATCTTGGATTCCCCTAGGTCTCTAGTTTTCAAAAATGCACAGGTTTGGTAGGTTTCCCTAGGTGCCGGCTGAGCTAGAGGCCAAAATCTACAGGTAGGCACTTTGCAAAAAACACCTCTGTTTTCTTTCCAAAAATTTGATGTGTCCACGTTGCGTTTTGGGGCATTTCCTGTCGCGGGCGCTAGGCCTACCCACACAAGTGAGGTATCATTTTTATCGGGAGACTTGGGGGGACGCTGGGTGGAAGGAAATTTGTGGCTCCTCTCAGATTCCAGAACTTTCTGTCACCGAAATGTGAGGAAAACTTGTTTTTTTAGCCACTTTTTGAGGTTTGCAAAGGATTCTGGGTAACAGAACCTGGTCAGAGCCCCGCAAGTCACCCCATCTTGGATTTCCCTAGGTCTCTAGTTTTCAAAAATGCACAGGTTTGGTAGGTTTCCCTAGGTGCCGGCTGAGCTAGAGGCCAAAATTTACAGGTAGGCACTTTGCAAAAAACACCTCTGTTTTCTTTCAAAATATTTGATGTGTCCACGTTGCGTTTTGGGGCATTTCCTGTCGCGGGCGCTAGGCCTACCCACACAAGTGAGGTATCATTTTTATCGGGAGACTTGGGGGGACACTAGGTGGAAGGAAATTTGTGGCTCCTCTCAGAATCCAGAACTTTCTGTCACCGAAATGTGAGGAAAACTTGTTTTTTTAGCCACTTTTTGAGGTTTGCAAAGGATTCTGGGTAACAGAACCTGGTCAGAGACCCGCAAGTCACCCCATCTTGGATTCCCCTAGGTCTCTAGTTTTCAAAAATGCACAGGTTTGGTAGGTTTCCCTAGGTGCCGGCTGAGCTAGAGGCCAAAATCTACAGGTAGGCACTTTGCAAAAAACAGCTGTGTTTTCTGTCAAAAAATGGGATGTGTCCACGTTGTGTTTTGGGGCATTTCCTGTCGCGGGCGCTAGGCCTACCCACACAAGTGAGGTATCATTTTTATCGGGAGACTTAGGGGGACGCTGGGTGGATGGAAATTTGTGGCTCCTTTCAGATTCCAGAACTTTCTGTCACCGAAATGTGAGGAAAACTTGTTTTTATAGCCACTTTTTGAGGTTTGCAAAGGATTCTGGGTAACAGAACCTGGTCAGAGCCCCGCAAGTCACCCCATCTTGGATTACCCTAGGTCTCTAGTTTTCAAAAATGCACAGGTTTGGTAGGTTTCCGCAGGTACCGGCTGAGCTACAGGCCAAAATCTACAGGTAGGCACTTTGCAAAAAACACCTCTGTTTTCTTTCAAAATATTTGATGTGTCCACGTTGCGTTTTGGGGCATTTCCTGTCGCGGGCGCTAGACCTACCCACACAAGTGAGGTATCATTTTTATCGGGAGACTTGGGGGGACGCTGGGTGGAAGGAAATTTGTGGCTCCTCTCAGATTCCAGAACTTTCTGTCACCGAAATGTGAGGAAAACTTGTTTTTATAGCCACTTTTTGAGGTTTGCAAAGGATTCTGGGTAACAGAACCTGGTCAGAGCCCCGCAAGTCACCCCATCTTGGATTACCCTAGGTCTCTAGTTTTCAAAAATGCACAGGTTTGGTAGGTTTCCGCAGGTGCCGGCTGAGCTACAGGCCAAAATCTTCAGGTAGGCACTTGGCAAAAAACACCTCTGTTTTCTTTCAAAATATTTGATGTGTCCACGTTGCGTTTTGGGGCATTTCCTGTCGCGGGCGCTAGGCCTACCCACACAAGTGAGGTATCATTTTTATCGGGAGACTTGAGGGGACGCTGGGTGGAAGGAAATTTGTGTCTCCTCTCAGAATCCAGAAATTTCTGTCACCGAAATGTGAGGAAAACTTGTTTTTGTAGCCACTTTTTGAGGTTTGCAAAGGATTCTGGGTAACAGTACCTGGTCAGAGCCCCGCAAGTCACCCCATCTTGGATTACCCTAGGTCTCTAGTTTTCAAAAATGCACAGGTTTGGTAGGTTTCCCTAGGTGCCGGCTGAGATAGAGGCCAAAATCTACAGGTAGGCACTTTGCAAATAACACCTCTGTTTTCTTTCCAAAAATTTGATGTGTCCACGTTGCGTTTTGGGGCATTTCCTGTCGCGGGCGCTAGGCCTACCCACACAAGTGAGGTATCATTTTTATCGGGAGACTTAGGGGGACGCTGGGTGGAAGGAAATTTGTGGCTCCTCTCAGAATCCAGAAATTTCTGTCACCGAAATGTGAGGAAAACTTGTTTTTGTAGCCACTTTTTGAGGTTTGCAAAGGATTCTGGGTAACAGAACCTGGTCAGAGCCCCGCAAGTCACCGCATCTTGGATTACCCTAGGTCTCTAGTTTTCAAAAATGCACAGGTTTGGTAGGTTTCCCTAGGTGCCGGCTGAGCTAGAGGCAAAAATCTACAGGTAGGCACATGGCAAAAGGCACATGGCAAAAAACACCTCTGTTTTCTTTCAAAATATTTGATGTGTCCACGTTGCGTTTTGGGGCATTTCCTGTCACGGGCACTAGGCCTACCCACACAAGTGAGATATCATTTTTATCGGGAGACTTGGGGGGACGCTGGGTGGAAGGAAATTTGTGGCTCCTCTCAGATTCCAGAACTTTCGGTCACCGAAATGAGAGGAAAACTTGTTTTTTTAGCCACTTTTTGAGGTTTGCAAATGATTCTGGGTAACAGAACCTGGTCAGAGACCCGCAAGTCACCCCATCTTGGATTCCCCTAGGTCTCTAGTTTTCAAAAATGCACAGGTATGGTAGGTTTCCCTAGGTGGCGGCTGAGCTAGAGGCCAAAATCTACAGGTAGGCACTTTGCAAAAAACACCTCTGTTTTCTTTCAAAATATTTGATGTGTCCACGTTGCGTTTTGGGGCATTTCCTCTCGCGGGCGCTAGGCCTACCCACACAAGTGAAGTATCATTTTTATCGGGAGACTTGGGGGGACGCTGGGTGGAAGGAAATTTGTGGCTCCTCTCAGAATCCAGAACTTTCTGTCACCGAAATGTGAGGAAAACTTGTTTTTGTAGCCACTTTTTGAGGTTTGCAAAGGATTCTGAATACAGAACCTGGTCAGAGCCCCACAAGTCACCCCATCTTGGATTCCCCTAGGTCTCTAGTTTTCAAAAATGCACAGGTTTGGTAGGTTTCCCTAGGTGCCGGCTGAGCTAGAGGCCAAAATCTACAGGTAGGCACTTTGCAAAAAACACCTCTGTTTTCTTTCCAAAAATTTGATGTGTCCACGTTGCGTTTTGGGGCATTTCCTGTCGCGGGCGCTAGGCCTACCCACACAAGTGAGGTATCATTTTTATCGGGAGACTTGGGGGGACGCTGGGTGGAAGGAAATTTGTGGCTCCTCTCAGATTCCAGAACTTTCTGTCACCGAAATGTGAGGAAAACTTGTTTTTTTAGCCACTTTTTGAGGTTTGCAAAGGATTCTGGGTAACAGAACCTGGTCAGAGCCCCGCAAGTCACCCCATCTTGGATTTCCCTAGGTCTCTAGTTTTCAAAAATACACAGGTTTGGTAGGTTTCCCTAGGTGCCGGCTGAGCTAGAGGCCAAAATCTACAGGTAGGCACTTTGCAAAAAACACCTCTGTTTTCTTTCCAAAAATGTGATGTGTCCACGTTGCGTTTTGGGGCATTTCCTGTCGCGGGCGCTATGACTACCCACACAAGTGAGGTATCATTTTTATCGGGAGACTTGGGGGGACGCTGGGTGGAAGGAAATTTGTGGCTACTCTCAGATTCCAGAACTTTCTGTCACTGAAATGTGAGGAAAACCTGTTTTTTTGCCACTTTTTGAGGTTTGCAAAGGATTCTGGGTAACAGAACCTGGTCAGAGCCCCGCAAGTCACCCCATCTTGGATTCCCCTAGGTCTCTAGTTTTCAAAAATGCACAGGTTTGGTAGGTTTCCCTAGGTGCCGGCTGAGCTAGAGGCCAAAATTTACAGGTAGGCACTTTGCAAAAAACACCTCTGTTTTCTTTCAAAATATTTGATGTGTCCACGTTGCGTTTTGGGGCATTTCCTGTCGCGGGCGCTAGGCCTACCCACACAAGTGAGGTATCATTTTTATCGGGAGACTTGGGGGGACACTAGGTGGAAGGAAATTTGTGGCTCCTCTCAGAATCCAGAACTTTCTGTCACCGAAATGTGAGGAAAACTTGTTTTTTTAGCCACTTTTTGAGGTTTGCAAAGGATTCTGGGTAACAGAACCTGGTCAGAGACCCGCAAGTCACCCCATCTTGGATTCCCCTAGGTCTCTAGTTTTCAAAAATGCACAGGTTTGGTAGGTTTCCCTAGGTGCCGGCTGAGCTAGAGGCCAAAATCTACAGGTAGGCACTTTGCAAAAAACAGCTGTGTTTTCTGTCAAAAAATGGGATGTGTCCACGTTGTGTTTTGGGGCATTTCCTGTCGCGGGCGCTAGGCCTACCCACACAAGTGAGGTATCATTTTTATCGGGAGACTTAGGGGGACGCTGGGTGGATGGAAATTTGTGGCTCCTTTCAGATTCCAGAACTTTCTGTCACCGAAATGTGAGGAAAACTTGTTTTTATAGCCACTTTTTGAGGTTTGCAAAGGATTCTGGGTAACAGAACCTGGTCAGAGCCCCGCAAGTCACCCCATCTTGGATTACCCTAGGTCTCTAGTTTTCAAAAATGCACAGGTTTGGTAGGTTTCCGCAGGTACCGGCTGAGCTACAGGCCAAAATCTACAGGTAGGCACTTTGCAAAAAACACCTCTGTTTTCTTTCAAAATATTTGATGTGTCCACGTTGCGTTTTGGGGCATTTCCTGTCGCGGGCGCTAGACCTACCCACACAAGTGAGGTATCATTTTTATCGGGAGACTTGGGGGGACGCTGGGTGGAAGGAAATTTGTGGCTCCTCTCAGATTCCAGAACTTTCTGTCACCGAAATGTGAGGAAAACTTGTTTTTATAGCCACTTTTTGAGGTTTGCAAAGGATTCTGGGTAACAGAACCTGGTCAGAGCCCCGCAAGTCACCCCATCTTGGATTACCCTAGGTCTCTAGTTTTCAAAAATGCACAGGTTTGGTAGGTTTCCGCAGGTGCCGGCTGAGATACAGGCCAAAATCTTCAGGTAGGCACTTGGCAAAAAACACCTCTGTTTTCTTTCAAAATATTTGATGTGTCCACGTTGCGTTTTGGGGCATTTCCTGTCGCGGGCGCTAGGCCTACCCACACAAGTGAGGTATCATTTTTATCGGGAGACTTGAGGGGACGCTGGGTGGAAGGAAATTTGTGTCTCCTCTCAGAATCCAGAAATTTCTGTCACCGAAATGTGAGGAAAACTTGTTTTTGTAGCCACTTTTTGAGGTTTGCAAAGGATTCTGGGTAACAGTACCTGGTCAGAGCCCCGCAAGTCACCCCATCTTGGATTACCCTAGGTCTCTAGTTTTCAAAAATGCACAGGTTTGGTAGGTTTCCCTAGGTGCCGGCTGAGATAGAGGCCAAAATCTACAGGTAGGCACTTTGCAAATAACACCTCTGTTTTCTTTCCAAAAATTTGATGTGTCCACGTTGCGTTTTGGGGCATTTCCTGTCGCGGGCGCTAGGCCTACCCACACAAGTGAGGTATCATTTTTATCGGGAGACTTAGGGGGACGCTGGGTGGAAGGAAATTTGTGGCTCCTCTCAGAATCCAAAAATTTCTGTCACCGAAATGTGAGGAAAACTTGTTTTTGTAGCCACTTTTTGAGGTTTGCAAAGGATTCTGGGTAACAGAACCTGGTCAGAGCCCCGCAAGTCACCGCATCTTGGATTACCCTAGGTCTCTAGTTTTCAAAAATGCACAGGTTTGGTAGGTTTCCCTAGGTGCCGGCTGAACTAGAGGCCAAAATCTACAGGTAGGCACTTTGCAAAAAACACCTCTGTTTTCTTTCCAAAAATATGATGTGTCCACGTTGCGTTTTGGGGCGTTTCCTGTCACGGGCGCTAGGCCTACCCACACAAGTGAGGTATCATTTTTATCGGGAGACTTGGGGGGATGCTGGGTGGAAGGAAATTTGTGGCTCCTCTCAGATTCCAGAACTTTCTGTCACCGAAATGTGAGGAAAACCTGTTTTTTTTGCCACTTTTTGAGGTTTGCAAAGGATTCTGGGTAACAGAACCTGGTCAGAGCCCCGCAAGTCACCCCATCTTGGATTCCCCTTGGTCTCTAGTTTTAAAAAATGCACAGGTTTGGTAGGTTTCCCTAGGTGCCGGCTGAGCTAGAGGCCAAAATGTACAGGCAGGCACTTTGCAAAAAACAGCTGTGTTTTCAGTCAAAAAATGGGATGTGTCCACGTTGTGTTTTGGGGCATTTCCTGTCGCGGGCGCTAGGCCTACCCACACAAGTGAGGTATCATCTTTATCGGGAGACTTGGGGGGACGCTGGGTGGAAGGAAATTTGTGGCTCCTTTCAGATTCCAGAACTTTCTGTCACCGAAATGTGAGTAAAACTTGTTTTTATAGCCACTTTTTGAGGTTTGCAAAGGATTCTGGGTAACAGACCTGGTCAGAGCCCCGCAAGTCACCCCATCTTGGATTCCCCTAGGTCTCTAGTTTTCAAAAATGCACAGGTTTGGTAGGTTTCCCCAGGTGCCGGCTGAGCTAGAGGCAAAAATCTACAGGTAGGCACATGGCAAAAAACACCTCTGTTTTCTTTCAAAATATTTGATGTGTCCACGTTGCGTTTTGGGGCATTTCCTGTCACGGGCGCTAGGCCTACCCATACAAGTGAGATATCATTTTTATCGGGAGACTTGGGGGGACGCTGGGTGAAAGGAAATTTGTGGCTCCTCTCAGATTCCAGAACTTTCTGTCACCGAAATGAGAGGAAAACTTGTTTTTTTAGCCACTTTTTGAGGTTTGCAAATGATTCTGGGTAACAGAACCTGGTCAGAGCCCCGCAAGTCACCCCATCTTGGATTCCCCTAGGTCTCTAGTTTTCAAAAATGCACAGGTATGGTAGGTTTCCCTAGGTGGCGGCTGAGCTAGAGGCCAAAATCTACAGGTAGGCACTTTGCAAAAAACACCTCTGTTTTCTTTCAAAATATTTGATGTGTCCACGTTGCGTTTTGGGGCATTTCCTCTCGCGGGCGCTAGGCCTACCCACACAAGTGAAGTATCATTTTTATCGGGAGACTTGGGGGGACGCTGGGTGGTAGGAAATTTGTGGCTCCTCTCAGAATCCAGAACTTTCTGTCACCGAAATGTGAGGAAAACTTGTTTTTGTAGCCACTTTTTGAGGTTTGCAAAGGATTCTGAATAAAGAACCTGGTCAGAGCCCCACAAGTCACCCCATCTTGGATTCCCCTAGGTCTCTAGTTTTCAAAAATGCACAGGTTTGGTAGGTTTCCCTAGGTGCCGGCTGAGCTAGAGGCCAAAATCTACAGGTAGGCACTTTGCAAAAAACACCTCTGTTTTCTTTCCAAAAATTTGATGTGTCCACGTTGCGTTTTGGGGCATTTCCTGTCGCGGGCGCTAGGCCTACCCACACAAGTGAGGTATCATTTTTATCGGGAGACTTGGGGGGACGCTGGGTGGAAGGAAATTTGTGGCTCCTCTCAGATTCCAGAACTTTCTGTCACCGAAATGTGAGGAAAACTTGTTTTTTTAGCCACTTTTTGATGTTTGCAAAGGATTCTGGGTAACAGAACCTGGTCAGAGCCCCGCAAGTCACCCCATCTTGGATTACCCTAGGTCTATTGTTTTCAAAAATGCACAGGTTTGGTAGGTTTCCCTAGGTGCCGGCTGAGCTAGAGGCCAAAATCTACAAGGTAGGCACTTTGCAAAAAACACCTCTGTTTTCTTTCAAAATATTTGATGTGTCCACGTTGCGTTTTGGGGCATTTCCTGTCGCGGGCGCTAGACCTACCCACACAAGTGAGGTATCATTTTTATCGGGAGACTTGGGGGGACGCTGGGTGGAAGGAGATTTGTGGCTCCTCTCAGAATCCAGAACTTTCTGTCACCGAAATGTGAGGAAAACTTGTTTTTTTAGCCACTTTTTGAGGTTTGCAAAGGATTCTGGGTAACAGAACCTGGTCAGAGCCCCGCAAGTCACCCCATCTTGGATTACCCTAGGTCTCTAGTTTTCAAAAATGCACAGGTTTGGTAGGTTTCCCTAGGTGCCGGCTGAGCTAGAGGCCAAAATCTACAGGTAGGCACTTTGCAAAAAACACCTCTGTTTTCTTTCTAAAAATATGATGTGTCCACGTTGCGTTTTGGGGCATTTCCTGTCGCGGGCGCTAGGCCTACCCACACAAGTGAGGTATCATTTTTATCGGGAGACTTGGGGGGATGCTGGGTGGAAGGAAATTTGTGGCTCCTCTCAGATTCCAGAACTTTCTGTCACCGAAATGTGAGGAAAACCTGTTTTTTTTGCCACTTTTTGAGGTTTGCAAAGGATTCTGGGTAACAGAACCTGGTCAGAGCCCCGCAAGTCACCCCATCTTGGATTCCCCTTGGTCTCTAGTTTTCAAAAATGCACAGGTTTGGTAGGTTTCCCTAGGTGCCGGCTGAGCTAGAGGCCAAAATGTACAGGCAGGCACTTTGCAAAAAACAGCTGTGTTTTCAGTCAAAAAATGGGATGTGTCCACGTTGTGTTTTGGGGCATTTCCTGTCGCGGGCGCTAGGCCTACCCACACAAGTGAGGTATCATCTTTATCGGGAGACTTGGGGGGACGCTGGGTGGAAGGAAATTTGTGGCTCCTTTCAGATTCCAGAACTTTCTGTCACCGAAATGTGAGGAAAACTTGTTTTTATAGCCACTTTTTGAGGTTTGCAAAGGATTCTGGGTAACAGACCTGGTCAGAGCCCCGCAAGTCACCCCATCTTGGATTCCCCTAGGTCTCTAGTTTTCAAAAATGCACAGGTTTGGTAGGTTTCCTCAGGTGCCGGCTGAGCTAGAGGCAAAAATCTACAGGTAGGCACATGGCAAAAGGCACATGGCAAAAAACACCTCTGTTTTCTTTCAAAATATTTGATGTGTCCACGTTGCGTTTTGGGGCATTTCCTGTCACGGGCGCTAGGCCTACCCACACAAGTGAGATATCATTTTTATCGGGAGACTTGGGGGGACGCTGGGTGGAAGGAAATTTGTGGCTCCTCTCAGATTCCAGAACTTTCGGTCACCGAAATGAGAGGAAAACTTGTTTTTTTAGCCACTTTTTGAGGTTTGCAAATGATTCTGGGTAACAGAACCTGGTCAGAGCCCCGCAAGTCACCCCATCTTGGATTCCCCTAGGTCTCTAGTTTTCAAAAATGCACAGGTATGGTAGGTTTCCCTAGGTGGCGGCTGAGCTAGAGGCCAAAATCTACAGGTAGGCACTTTGCAAAAAACACCTCTGTTTTCTTTCAAAATATTTGATGTGTCCACGTTGCGTTTTGGGGCATTTCCTCTCGCGGGCGCTAGGCCTACCCACACAAGTGAAGTATCATTTTTATCGGGAGACTTGGGGGGACGCTGGGTGGAAGGAAATTTGTGGCTCCTCTCAGAATCCAGAACTTTCTGTCACCGAAATGTGAGGAAAACTTGTTTTTGTAGCCACTTTTTGAGGTTTGCAAAGGATTCTGAATACAGAACCTGGTCAGAGCCCCACAAGTCACCCCATCTTGGATTCCCCTAGGTCTCTAGTTTTCAAAAATGCACAGGTTTGGTAGGTTTCCCTAGGTGCCGGCTGAGCTAGAGGCCAAAATCTACAGGTAGGCACTTTGCAAAAAACACCTCTGTTTTCTTTCCAAAAATTTGATGTGTCCACGTTGCGTTTTGGGGCATTTCCTGTCGCGGGCGCTAGGCCTACCCACACAAGTGAGGTATCATTTTTATCGGGAGACTTGGGGGGACGCTGGGTGGAAGGAAATTTGTGGCTCCTCTCAGATTCCAGAACTTTCTGTCACCGAAATGTGAGGAAAACTTGTTTTTTTAGCCACTTTTTGAGGTTTGCAAAGGATTCTGGGTAACAGAACCTGGTCAGAGCCCCGCAAGTCACCCCATCTTGGATTTCCCTAGGTCTCTAGTTTTCAAAAATGCACAGGTTTGGTAGGTTTCCCTAGGTGCCGGCTGAGCTAGAGGCCAAAATTTACAGGTAGGCACTTTGCAAAAAACACCTCTGTTTTCTTTCAAAATATTTGATGTGTCCACGTTGCGTTTTGGGGCATTTCCTGTCGCGGGCGCTAGGCCTACCCACACAAGTGAGGTATCATTTTTATCGGGAGACTTGGGGGGACACTAGGTGGAAGGAAATTTGTGGCTCCTCTCAGAATCCAGAACTTTCTGTCACCGAAATGTGAGGAAAACTTGTTTTTTTAGCCACTTTTTGAGGTTTGCAAAGGATTCTGGGTAACAGAACCTGGTCAGAGACCCGCAAGTCACCCCATCTTGGATTCCCCTAGGTCTCTAGTTTTCAAAAATGCACAGGTTTGGTAGGTTTCCCTAGGTGCCGGCTGAGCTAGAGGCCAAAATCTACAGGTAGGCACTTTGCAAAAAACAGCTGTGTTTTCTGTCAAAAAATGGGATGTGTCCACGTTGTGTTTTGGGGCATTTCCTGTTGCGGGCGCTAGGCCTACCCACACAAGTGAGGTATCATTTTTATCGGGAGACTTAGGGGGACGCTGGGTGGATGGAAATTTGTGGCTCCTTTCAGATTCCAGAACTTTCTGTCACCGAAATGTGAGGAAAACTTGTTTTTATAGCCACTTTTTGAGGTTTGCAAAGGATTCTGGGTAACAGAACCTGGTCAGAGCCCCGCAAGTCACCCCATCTTGGATTACCCTAGGTCTCTAGTTTTCAAAAATGCACAGGTTTGGTAGGTTTCCGCAGGTACCGGCTGAGCTACAGGCCAAAATCTACAGGTAGGCACTTTGCAAAAAACACCTCTGTTTTCTTTCAAAATATTTGATGTGTCCACGTTGCGTTTTGGGGCATTTCCTGTCGCGGGCGCTAGACCTACCCACACAAGTGAGGTATCATTTTTATCGGGAGACTTGGGGGGACGCTGGGTGGAAGGAAATTTGTGGCTCCTCTCAGATTCCAGAACTTTCTGTCACCGAAATGTGAGGAAAACTTGTTTTTATAGCCACTTTTTGAGGTTTGCAAAGGATTCTGGGTAACAGAACCTGGTCAGAGCCCCGCAAGTCACCCCATCTTGGATTACCCTAGGTCTCTAGTTTTCAAAAATGCACAGGTTTGGTAGGTTTCCGCAGGTGCCGGCTGAGCTACAGGCCAAAATCTTCAGGTAGGCACTTGGCAAAAAACACCTCTGTTTTCTTTCAAAATATTTGATGTGTCCACGTTGCGTTTTGGGGCATTTCCTGTCGCGGGCGCTAGGCCTACCCACACAAGTGAGGTATCATTTTTATCGGGAGACTTGAGGGGACGCTGGGTGGAAGGAAATTTGTGTCTCCTCTCAGAATCCAGAAATTTCTGTCACCGAAATGTGAGGAAAACTTGTTTTTGTAGCCACTTTTTGAGGTTTGCAAAGGATTCTGGGTAACAGTACCTGGTCAGAGCCCCGCAAGTCACCCCATCTTGGATTACCCTAGGTCTCTAGTTTTCAAAAATGCACAGGTTTGGTAGGTTTCCCTAGGTGCCGGCTGAGATAGAGGCCAAAATCTACAGGTAGGCACTTTGCAAATAACACCTCTGTTTTCTTTCCAAAAATTTGATGTGTCCACGTTGCGTTTTGGGGCATTTCCTGTCGCGGGCGCTAGGCCTACCCACACAAGTGAGGTATCATTTTTATCGGGAGACTTAGGGGGACGCTGGGTGGAAGGAAATTTGTGGCTCCTCTCAGAATCCAGAAATTTCTGTCACCGAAATGTGAGGAAAACTTGTTTTTGTAGCCACTTTTTGAGGTTTGCAAAGGATTCTGGGTAACAGAACCTGGTCAGAGCCCCACAAGTCACCGCATCTTGGATTACCCTAGGTCTCTAGTTTTCAAAAATGCACAGGTTTGGTAGGTTTCCCTAGGTGCCGGCTGAGCTAGAGGCAAAAATCTACAGGTAGGCACATGGCAAAAGGCACATGGCAAAAAACACCTCTGTTTTCTTTCAAAATATTTGATGTGTCCACGTTGCGTTTTGGGGCATTTCCTGTCACGGGCACTAGGCCTACCCACACAAGTGAGATATCATTTTTATCGGGAGACTTGGGGGGACGCTGGGTGGAAGGAAATTTGTGGCTCCTCTCAGATTCCAGAACTTTCGGTCACCGAAATGAGAGGAAAACTTGTTTTTTTAGCCACTTTTTGAGGTTTGCAAATGATTCTGGGTAACAGAACCTGGTCAGAGACCCGCAAGTCACCCCATCTTGGATTCCCCTAGGTCTCTAGTTTTCAAAAATGCACAGGTATGGTAGGTTTCCCTAGGTGGCGGCTGAGCTAGAGGCCAAAATCTACAGGTAGGCACTTTGCAAAAAACACCTCTGTTTTCTTTCAAAATATTTGATGTGTCCACGTTGCGTTTTGGGGCATTTCCTCTCGCGGGCGCTAGGCCTACCCACACAAGTGAAGTATCATTTTTATCGGGAGACTTGGGGGGACGCTGGGTGGAAGGAAATTTGTGGCTCCTCTCAGAATCCAGAACTTTCTGTCACCGAAATGTGAGGAAAACTTGTTTTTGTAGCCACTTTTTGAGGTTTGCAAAGGATTCTGAATACAGAACCTGGTCAGAGCCCCACAAGTCACCCCATCTTGGATTCCCCTAGGTCTCTAGTTTTCAAAAATGCACAGGTTTGGTAGGTTTCCCTAGGTGCCGGCTGAGCTAGAGGCCAAAATCTACAGGTAGGCACTTTGCAAAAAACACCTCTGTTTTCTTTCCAAAAATTTGATGTGTCCACGTTGCGTTTTGGGGCATTTCCTGTCGCGGGCGCTAGGCCTACCCACACAAGTGAGGTATCATTTTTATCGGGAGACTTGGGGGGACGCTGGGTGGAAGGAAATTTGTGGCTCCTCTCAGATTCCAGAACTTTCTGTCACCGAAATGTGAGGAAAACTTGTTTTTTTAGCCACTTTTTGAGGTTTGCAAAGGATTCTGGGTAACAGAACCTGGTCAGAGCCCCGCAAGTCACCCCATCTTGGATTTCCCTAGGTCTCTAGTTTTCAAAAATACACAGGTTTGGTAGGTTTCCCTAGGTGCCGGCTGAGCTAGAGGCCAAAATCTACAGGTAGGCACTTTGCAAAAAACACCTCTGTTTTCTTTCCAAAAATGTGATGTGTCCACGTTGCGTTTTGGGGCATTTCCTGTCGCGGGCGCTATGACTACCCACACAAGTGAGGTATCATTTTTATCGGGAGACTTGGGGGGACGCTGGGTGGAAGGAAATTTGTGGCTACTCTCAGATTCCAGAACTTTCTGTCACTGAAATGTGAGGAAAACCTGTTTTTTTGCCACTTTTTGAGGTTTGCAAAGGATTCTGGGTAACAGAACCTGGTCAGAGCCCCGCAAGTCACCCCATCTTGGATTCCCCTAGGTCTCTAGTTTTCAAAAATGCACAGGTTTGGTAGGTTTCCCTAGGTGCCGGCTGAGCTAGAGGCCAAAATTTACAGGTAGGCACTTTGCAAAAAACACCTCTGTTTTCTTTCAAAATATTTGATGTGTCCACGTTGCGTTTTGGGGCATTTCCTGTCGCGGGCGCTAGGCCTACCCACACAAGTGAGGTATCATTTTTATCGGGAGACTTGGGGGGACACTAGGTGGAAGGAAATTTGTGGCTCCTCTCAGAATCCAGAACTTTCTGTCACCGAAATGTGAGGAAAACTTGTTTTTTTAGCCACTTTTTGAGGTTTGCAAAGGATTCTGGGTAACAGAACCTGGTCAGAGACCCGCAAGTCACCCCATCTTGGATTCCCCTAGGTCTCTAGTTTTCAAAAATGCACAGGTTTGGTAGGTTTCCCTAGGTGCCGGCTGAGCTAGAGGCCAAAATCTACAGGTAGGCACTTTGCAAAAAACAGCTGTGTTTTCTGTCAAAAAATGGGATGTGTCCACGTTGTGTTTTGGGGCATTTCCTGTCGCGGGCGCTAGGCCTACCCACACAAGTGAGGTATCATTTTTATCGGGAGACTTAGGGGGACGCTGGGTGGATGGAAATTTGTGGCTCCTTTCAGATTCCAGAACTTTCTGTCACCGAAATGTGAGGAAAACTTGTTTTTATAGCCACTTTTTGAGGTTTGCAAAGGATTCTGGGTAACAGAACCTGGTCAGAGCCCCGCAAGTCACCCCATCTTGGATTACCCTAGGTCTCTAGTTTTCAAAAATGCACAGGTTTGGTAGGTTTCCGCAGGTACCGGCTGAGCTACAGGCCAAAATCTACAGGTAGGCACTTTGCAAAAAACACCTCTGTTTTCTTTCAAAATATTTGATGTGTCCACGTTGCGTTTTGGGGCATTTCCTGTCGCGGGCGCTAGACCTACCCACACAAGTGAGGTATCATTTTTATCGGGAGACTTGGGGGGACGCTGGGTGGAAGGAAATTTGTGGCTCCTCTCAGATTCCAGAACTTTCTGTCACCGAAATGTGAGGAAAACTTGTTTTTATAGCCACTTTTTGAGGTTTGCAAAGGATTCTGGGTAACAGAACCTGGTCAGAGCCCCGCAAGTCACCCCATCTTGGATTACCCTAGGTCTCTAGTTTTCAAAAATGCACAGGTTTGGTAGGTTTCCGCAGGTGCCGGCTGAGATACAGGCCAAAATCTTCAGGTAGGCACTTGGCAAAAAACACCTCTGTTTTCTTTCAAAATATTTGATGTGTCCACGTTGCGTTTTGGGGCATTTCCTGTCGCGGGCGCTAGGCCTACCCACACAAGTGAGGTATCATTTTTATCGGGAGACTTGAGGGGACGCTGGGTGGAAGGAAATTTGTGTCTCCTCTCAGAATCCAGAAATTTCTGTCACCGAAATGTGAGGAAAACTTGTTTTTGTAGCCACTTTTTGAGGTTTGCAAAGGATTCTGGGTAACAGTACCTGGTCAGAGCCCCGCAAGTCACCCCATCTTGGATTACCCTAGGTCTCTAGTTTTCAAAAATGCACAGGTTTGGTAGGTTTCCCTAGGTGCCGGCTGAGATAGAGGCCAAAATCTACAGGTAGGCACTTTGCAAATAACACCTCTGTTTTCTTTCCAAAAATTTGATGTGTCCACGTTGCGTTTTGGGGCATTTCCTGTCGCGGGCGCTAGGCCTACCCACACAAGTGAGGTATCATTTTTATCGGGAGACTTAGGGGGACGCTGGGTGGAAGGAAATTTGTGGCTCCTCTCAGAATCCAAAAATTTCTGTCACCGAAATGTGAGGAAAACTTGTTTTTGTAGCCACTTTTTGAGGTTTGCAAAGGATTCTGGGTAACAGAACCTGGTCAGAGCCCCGCAAGTCACCGCATCTTGGATTACCCTAGGTCTCTAGTTTTCAAAAATGCACAGGTTTGGTAGGTTTCCCTAGGTGCCGGCTGAACTAGAGGCCAAAATCTACAGGTAGGCACTTTGCAAAAAACACCTCTGTTTTCTTTCCAAAAATATGATGTGTCCACGTTGCGTTTTGGGGCGTTTCCTGTCGCGGGCGCTAGGCCTACCCACACAAGTGAGGTATCATTTTTATCGGGAGACTTGGGGGGATGCTGGGTGGAAGGAAATTTGTGGCTCCTCTCAGATTCCAGAACTTTCTGTCACCGAAATGTGAGGAAAACCTGTTTTTTTTGCCACTTTTTGAGGTTTGCAAAGGATTCTGGGTAACAGAACCTGGTCAGAGCCCCGCAAGTCACCCCATCTTGGATTCCCCTTGGTCTCTAGTTTTAAAAAATGCACAGGTTTGGTAGGTTTCCCTAGGTGCCGGCTGAGCTAGAGGCCAAAATGTACAGGCAGGCACTTTGCAAAAAACAGCTGTGTTTTCAGTCAAAAAATGGGATGTGTCCACGTTGTGTTTTGGGGCATTTCCTGTCGCGGGCGCTAGGCCTACCCACACAAGTGAGGTATCATCTTTATCGGGAGACTTGGGGGGACGCTGGGTGGAAGGAAATTTGTGGCTCCTTTCAGATTCCAGAACTTTCTGTCACCGAAATGTGAGTAAAACTTGTTTTTATAGCCACTTTTTGAGGTTTGCAAAGGATTCTGGGTAACAGACCTGGTCAGAGCCCCGCAAGTCACCCCATCTTGGATTCCCCTAGGTCTCTAGTTTTCAAAAATGCACAGGTTTGGTAGGTTTCCCCAGGTGCCGGCTGAGCTAGAGGCAAAAATCTACAGGTAGGCACATGGCAAAAAACACCTCTGTTTTCTTTCAAAATATTTGATGTGTCCACGTTGCGTTTTGGGGCATTTCCTGTCACGGGCGCTAGGCCTACCCATACAAGTGAGATATCATTTTTATCGGGAGACTTGGGGGGACGCTGGGTGAAAGGAAATTTGTGGCTCCTCTCAGATTCCAGAACTTTCTGTCACCGAAATGAGAGGAAAACTTGTTTTTTTAGCCACTTTTTGAGGTTTGCAAATGATTCTGGGTAACAGAACCTGGTCAGACCCCCGCAAGTCACCCCATCTTGGATTCCCCTAGGTCTCTAGTTTTCAAAAATGCACAGGTATGGTAGGTTTCCCTAGGTGGCGGCTGAGCTAGAGGCCAAAATCTACAGGTAGGCACTTTGCAAAAAACACCTCTGTTTTCTTTCAAAATATTTGATGTGTCCACGTTGCGTTTTGGGGCATTTCCTCTCGCGGGCGCTAGGCCTACCCACACAAGTGAAGTATCATTTTTATCGGGAGACTTGGGGGGACGCTGGGTGGTAGGAAATTTGTGGCTCCTCTCAGAATCCAGAACTTTCTGTCACCGAAATGTGAGGAAAACTTGTTTTTGTAGCCACTTTTTGAGGTTTGCAAAGGATTCTGAATAAAGAACCTGGTCAGAGCCCCACAAGTCACCCCATCTTGGATTCCCCTAGGTCTCTAGTTTTCAAAAATGCACAGGTTTGGTAGGTTTCCCTAGGTGCCGGCTGAGCTAGAGGCCAAAATCTACAGGTAGGCACTTTGCAAAAAACACCTCTGTTTTCTTTCCAAAAATTTGATGTGTCCACGTTGCGTTTTGGGGCATTTCCTGTCGCGGGCGCTAGGCCTACCCACACAAGTGAGGTATCATTTTTATCGGGAGACTTGGGGGGACGCTGGGTGGAAGGAAATTTGTGGCTCCTCTCAGATTCCAGAACTTTCTGTCACCGAAATGTGAGGAAAACTTGTTTTTTTAGCCACTTTTTGATGTTTGCAAAGGATTCTGGGTAACAGAACCTGGTCAGAGCCCCGCAAGTCACCCCATCTTGGATTACCCTAGGTCTATTGTTTTCAAAAATGCACAGGTTTGGTAGGTTTCCCTAGGTGCCGGCTGAGCTAGAGGCCAAAATCTACAAGGTAGGCACTTTGCAAAAAACACCTCTGTTTTCTTTCAAAATATTTGATGTGTCCACGTTGCGTTTTGGGGCATTTCCTGTCGCGGGCGCTAGACCTACCCACACAAGTGAGGTATCATTTTTATCGGGAGACTTGGGGGGACGCTGGGTGGAAGGAGATTTGTGGCTCCTCTCAGAATCCAGAACTTTCTGTCACCGAAATGTGAGGAAAACTTGTTTTTTTAGCCACTTTTTGAGGTTTGCAAAGGATTCTGGGTAACAGAACCTGGTCAGAGCCCCGCAAGTCACCCCATCTTGGATTACCCTAGGTCTCTAGTTTTCAAAAATGCACAGGTTTGGTAGGTTTCCCTAGGTGCCGGCTGAGCTAGAGGCCAAAATTTACAGGTAGGCACTTTGCAAAAAACACCTCTGTTTTCTTTCAAAATATTTGATGTGTCCACGTTGCGTTTTGGGGCATTTCCTGTCGCGGGCGCTAGGCCTACCCACACAAGTGAGGTATCATTTTTATCGGGAGACTTGGGGGGACGCTAGGTGGAAGGAAATTTGTGGCTCCTCTCAGAATCCAGAACTTTCTGTCACCGAAATGTGAGGAAAACTTGTTTTTTTAGCCACTTTTTGAGGTTTGCAAAGGATTCTGGGTAACAGAACCTGGTCAGAGACCCGCAAGTCACCCCATCTTGGATTCCCCTAGGTCTCTAGTTTCCAAAAATGCACAGGTTTGGTAGGTTTCCCTAGGTGCCGGCTGAGCTAGAGGCCAAAATCTACAGGTAGGCACTTTGCAAAAAACAGCTGTGTTTTCTGTCAATAAATGGGAAGTGTCTACGTTGTGTTTTGGGGCATTTCCTGTTGCGGGCGCTAGGCCTACCCACACAAGTGAGGTATCATTTTTATCGGGAGACTTAGGGGGACGCTGGGTGGATGGAAATTTGTGGCTCCTTTCAGATTCCAGAACTTTCTGTCACCGAAATGTGAGGAAAACTTGTTTTTATAGCCACTTTTTGAGGTTTGCAAAGGATTCTGGGTAACAGAACCTGGTCAGAGCCCCGCAAGTCACCCCATCTTGGATTACCCTAGGTCTCTAGTTTTCAAAAATGCACAGGTTTGGTAGGTTTCCGCAGGTGCCGGCTGAGCTACAGGCCAAAATCTTCAGGTAGGCACTTGGCAAAAAACACCTCTGTTTTCTTTCAAAATATTTGATGTGTCCACGTTGCGTTTTGGGGCATTTCCTGTCGCGGGCGCTAGGCCTACCCACAAAAGTGAGGTATCATTTTTATCGGGAGACTTGAGGGGACGCTGGGTGGAAGGAAATTTGTGGCTCCTCTCAGAATCCAGAAATTTCTGTCACCGAAATGTGAGGAAAACTTGTTTTTGTAGCCACTTTTTGAGGTTTGCAAAGGATTCTGGGTAACAGAACCTGGTCAGAGCCCCGCAAGTCACCCCATCTTGGATTACCCTAGGTCTCTAGTTTTCAAAAATGCACAGGTTTGGTAGGTTTCCCTAGGTGCCGGCTGAGCTAGAGGCCAAAATCTACAGGTAGGCACTTTGCAAAAAACACCTCTGTTTTCTTTCCAAAAATATGATGTGTCCACGTTGCGTTTTGGGGCATTTCCTGTCGCGGGCGCTAGGCCTACCCACACAAGTGAGGTATCATTTTTATCGGGAGACTTTGGGGAATGCTGGGTGGAAGGAAATTTGTGGCTCCTCTCAGATTCCAGAACTTTCTGTCACCGAAATGTGAGGAAAACCTGTTTTTTTTGCCACTTTTTGAGGTTTGCAAAGGATTCTGGGTAACAGAACCTGGTCAGAGCCCCGCAAGTCACCCCATCTTGGATTCCCCTTGGTCTCTAGTTTTCAAAAATGCACAGGTTTGGTAGGTTTCCCTAGGTGCCGGCTGAGCTAGAGGCCAAAATGTACAGGCAGGCACTTTGCAAAAAACAGCTGTGTTTTCAGTCAAAAAATGGGATGTGTCCACGTTGTGTTTTGGGGCATTTCCTGTCGCGGGCGCTAGGCCTACCCACACAAGTGAGGTATCATCTTTATCGGGAGACTTGGGGGGACGCTGGGTGGAAGGAAATTTGTGGCTCCTTTCAGATTCCAGAACTTTCTGTCACCGAAATGTGAGGAAAACTTGTTTTTATAGCCACTTTTTGAGGTTTGCAAAGGATTCTGGGTAACAGACCTGGTCAGAGCCCCGCAAGTCACCCCATCTTGGATTCCCCTAGGTCTCTAGTTTTCAAAAATGCACAGGTTTGGTAGGTTTCCTCAGGTGCCGGCTGAGCTAGAGGCAAAAATCTACAGGTAGGCACATGGCAAAAGGCACATGGCAAAAAACACCTCTGTTTTCTTTCAAAATATTTGATGTGTCCACGTTGCGTTTTGGGGCATTTCCTGTCACGGGCGCTAGGCCTACCCACACAAGTGAGGTATCATTTTTATCGGGAGACTTGGGGGGATGCTGGGTGGAAGGAAATTTGTGGCTCCTCTCAGATTCCAGAACTTTCTGTCACCGAAATGTGAGGAAAACCTGTTTTTTATGCCACTTTTTGAGGTTTGCAAAGGATTCTGGGTAACAGAACCTGGTCAGAGCCCCGCAAGTCACCCCATCTTGGATTCCCCTAGGTCTCTAGTTTTCAAAAATGCACAGGTTTGGTAGGTTTTCCCAGGTGCCGGCTGAGCTAGAGGCAAAAATCTACAGGTAGGCACAAGGCAAAAAACACCTCTGTTTTCTATCAAAATATTTGATGTGTCCACGTTGCGTTTTGGGGCATTTCCTGTCACGGGCGCTAGGCCTACCCACACAAGTGAGATATCATTTTTATCGGGAGACTTGGGGGGATGCTGGGTGGAAGGAAATTTGTGGCTCCTCTCAGATTCCAGAACTTTCTGTCACCGAAATGTGAGGAAAACCTGTTTTTTTTGCCACTTTTTGATGTTTGCAAAGGATTCTGGGTAACAGAACCTGGTCAGAGCCCCACAAGTCACCCCATCTTGGATTCCCCTTGGTCTCTAGTTTTCAAAAATGCACAGGTTTGGTAGGTTTCCCTAGGTGCCGGCTGAGCTAGAGGCCAAAATTTACAGGTAGGCACTTTGCAAAAAACACCTCTGTTTTCTTTCAAAATATTTGATGTGTCCACGTTGCGTTTTGGGGCATTTCCTGTCGCGGGCGCTAGGCCTACCCACACAAGTGAGGTATCATTTTTATCGGGAGACTTGGGGGGACGCTAGGTGGAAGGAAATTTGTGGCTCCTCTCAGAATCCAGAACTTTCTGTCACCGAAATGTGAGGAAAACTTGTTTTTTTAGCCACTTTTTGAGGTTTGCAAAGGATTCTGGGTAACAGAACCTGGTCAGAGACCCGCAAGTCACCCCATCTTGGATTCCCCTAGGTCTCTAGTTTCCACAAATGCACAGGTTTGGTAGGTTTCCCTAGGTGCCGGCTGAGCTAGAGGCCAAAATCTACAGGTAGGCACTTTGCAAAAAACAGCTGTGTTTTCTGTCAATAAATGGGAAGTGTCTACGTTGTGTTTTGGGGCATTTCCTGTTGCGGGCGCTAGGCCTACCCACACAAGTGAGGTATCATTTTTATCGGGAGACTTAGGGGGACGCTGGGTGGATGGAAATTTGTGGCTCCTTTCAGATTCCAGAACTTTCTGTCACCGAAATGTGAGGAAAACTTGTTTTTATAGCCACTTTTTGAGGTTTGCAAAGGATTCTGGGTAACAGAACCTGGTCAGAGCCCCGCAAGTCACCCCATCTTGGATTACCCTAGGTCTCTAGTTTTCAAAAATGCACAGGTTTGGTAGGTTTCCGCAGGTGCCGGCTGAGCTACAGGCCAAAATCTTCAGGTAGGCACTTGGCAAAAAACACCTCTGTTTTCTTTCTAAATATTTGATGTGTCCACGTTGCGTTTTGGGGCATTTCCTGTCGCGGGCGCTAGGCCTACCCACAAAAGTGAGGTATCATTTTTATCGGGAGACTTGAGGGGACGCTGGGTGGAAGGAAATTTGTGGCTCCTCTCAGAATCCAGAAATTTCTGTCACCGAAATGTGAGGAAAACTTGTTTTTGTAGCCACTTTTTGAGGTTTGCAAAGGATTCTGGGTAACAGAACCTGGTCAGAGCCCCGCAAGTCACCCCATCTTGGATTACCCTAGGTCTCTAGTTTTCAAAAATGCACAGGTTTGGTAGGTTTCCCTAGGTGCCGGCTGAGCTAGAGGCCAAAATCTACAGGTAGGCACTTTGCAAAAAACACCTCTGTTTTCTTTCCAAAAATATGATGTGTCCACGTTGCGTTTTGGGGCATTTCCTGTCGCGGGCGCTAGGCCTACCCACACAAGTGAGGTATCATTTTTATCGGGAGACTTTGGGGAATGCTGGGTGGAAGGAAATTTGTGGCTCCTCTCAGATTCCAGAACTTTCTGTCACCGAAATGTGAGGAAAACCTGTTTTTTTTGCCACTTTTTGAGGTTTGCAAAGGATTCTGGGTAACAGAACCTGGTCAGAGCCCCGCAAGTCACCCCATCTTGGATTCCCCTTGGTCTCTAGTTTTCAAAAATGCACAGGTTTGGTAGGTTTCCCTAGGTGCCGGCTGAGCTAGAGGCCAAAATGTACAGGCAGGCACTTTGCAAAAAACAGCTGTGTTTTCAGTCAAAAAATGGGATGTGTCCACGTTGTGTTTTGGGGCATTTCCTGTCGCGGGCGCTAGGCCTACCCACACAAGTGAGGTATCATCTTTATCGGGAGACTTGGGGGGACGCTGGGTGGAAGGAAATTTGTGGCTCCTTTCAGATTCCAGAACTTTCTGTCACCGAAATGTGAGGAAAACTTGTTTTTATAGCCACTTTTTGAGGTTTGCAAAGGATTCTGGGTAACAGACCTGGTCAGAGCCCCGCAAGTCACCCCATCTTGGATTCCCCTAGGTCTCTAGTTTTCAAAAATGCACAGGTTTGGTAGGTTTCCTCAGGTGCCGGCTGAGCTAGAGGCAAAAATCTACAGGTAGGCACATGGCAAAAGGCACATGGCAAAAAACACCTCTGTTTTCTTTCAAAATATTTGATGTGTCCACGTTGCGTTTTGGGGCATTTCCTGTCACGGGCGCTAGGCCTACCCACACAAGTGAGGTATCATTTTTATCGGGAGACTTGGGGGGATGCTGGGTGGAAGGAAATTTGTGGCTCCTCTCAGATTCCAGAACTTTCTGTCACCGAAATGTGAGGAAAACCTGTTTTTTATGCCACTTTTTGAGGTTTGCAAAGGATTCTGGGTAACAGAACCTGGTCAGAGCCCCGCAAGTCACCCCATCTTGGATTCCCCTAGGTCTCTAGTTTTCAAAAATGCACAGGTTTGGTAGGTTTTCCCAGGTGCCGGCTGAGCTAGAGGCAAAAATCTACAGGTAGGCACAAGGCAAAAAACACCTCTGTTTTCTATCAAAATATTTGATGTGTCCACGTTGCGTTTTGGGGCATTTCCTGTCACGGGCGCTAGGCCTACCCACACAAGTGAGATATCATTTTTATCGGGAGACTTGGGGGGATGCTGGGTGGAAGGAAATTTGTGGCTCCTCTCAGATTCCAGAACTTTCTGTCACCGAAATGTGAGGAAAACCTGTTTTTTTTGCCACTTTTTGATGTTTGCAAAGGATTCTGGGTAACAGAACCTGGTCAGAGCCCCACAAGTCACCCCATCTTGGATTCCCCTTGGTCTCTAGTTTTCAAAAATGCACAGGTTTGGTAGGTTTCCCTAGGTGCCGGCTGAGCTAGAGGCCAAAATGTACAGGCAGGCACTTTGCAAAAAACAGCTGTGTTTTCAGTCAAAAAATGGGATGTGTCCACGTTGTGTTTTGGGGCATTTCCTGTCGCGGGCGCTAGGCCTACCCACACAAGTGAGGTATCATTTTTATCGGGAGACTTGGGGGGACGCTGGGTGGAAGGAAATTTGTGGCTCCTTTCAGATTCCAGAACTTTCTGTCACCGAAATGTGAGGAAAACTTGTTTTTATAGCCACTTTTTGAGGTTTGCAAAGGATTCTGGGTAACAGACCTAGTCAGAGCCCCGCAAGTCACCCCATCTTGGATTCCCCTAGGTCTCTAGTTTTCAAAAATGCACAGGTTTGGTAGGTTTTCCCAGGTGCCGGCTGAGCTAGAGGCAAAAATCTACAGGTAGGCACATGGCAAAAAACACCTCTGTTTTCTTTCAAAATATTTGATGTGTCCACGTTGCGTTTTGGGGCATTTCCTGTCACGGGCGCTAGGCCTACCCACACAAGTGAGATATCATTTTTATCGGGAGACTTGGGGGGACGCTGGGTGGAAGGAAATTTGTGGCTCCTCTCAGATTCCAGAACTTTCTGTCACCGAAATGAGAGGAAAACTTGTTTTTTTAGCCACTTTTTGAGGTTTGCAAATGATTCTGGGTAACAGAACCTGGTCAGAGCCCCGCAAGTCACCCCATCTTGGATTCCCCTAGGTCTCTAGTTTTCAAAAATGCACAGGTATGGTAGGTTTCCCTAGGTGGCGGCTGAGCTAGAGGCCAAAATCTACAGGTAGGCACTTTGCAAAAAACACCTCTGTTTTCTTTCAAAATATTTGATGTGTCCACGTTGCGTTTTGGGGCATTTCCTGTCGCGGGCGCTAGGCCTACCCACACAAGTGAGGTATCATTTTTATCGTGAGACTTGGGGGGACGCTAGGTGGAAGGAAATTTGTGGCTCCTCTCAGAATCCAGAACTTTCTGTCACCGAAATGTGAGGAAAACTTGTTTTTTTAGCCACTTTTTGAGGTTTGCAAAGGATTCTGGGTAACAGAACCTGGTCAGAGCCCCGCAAGTCACCCCATCTTGGATTCCCCTAGGTCTCTAGTTTTAAAAAATGCACAGGTTTGGTAGGTTTCCCTAGGTGCCGGCTGAGCTAGAGGCCAAAATCTACAGGTAGGCACTTTGCAAAAAACACCTCTGTTTTCTTTCCAAAAATTTGATGTGTCCACGTTGCGTTTTGGGGCATTTCCTGTTGCGGGCGCTAGGCCTACCCACACAAGTGAGGTATCATTTTTATCGGGAGACTTGGGGGGATGCTGGGTGGAAGGAAATTTGTGGCTCCTCTCAGATTCCAGAACTTTCTGTCACCGAAATGTGAGGAAAACCTGTTTTTTTTGCCACTTTTTGAGGTTTGCAAAGGATTCTGGGTAACAGAACCTGGTCAGAGCCCCGCAAGTCACCCCATCTTGGATTCCCCTAGGTCTCTAGTTTTCAAAAATGCACAGGTTTGGTAGGTTTCCCTAGGTGCCGGCTGAGCTAGAGGCCAAAATCTACAGGTAGGCACTTTGCAAAAAACAGCTGTGTTTTCTGTCAATAAATGGGATGTGTCCACGTTGTGTTTTGGGGCATTTCCTGTCGCGGGCGCTAGGCCTACCCACACAAGTGAGGTATCATTTTTATCGGGAGACTTAGGGGGACGCTGGGTGGATGGAAATTTGTGGCTCCTTTCAGATTCCAGAACTTTCTGTCACCGAAATGTGAGGAAAACTTGTTTTTATAGCCACTTTTTGAGGTTTGCAAAGGATTCTGGGTAACAGAACCTGGTCAGAGCCCCGCAAGTCACCCCATCTTGGATTACCCTAGGTCTCTAGTTTTCAAAAATGCACAGGTTTGGTAGGTTTCCGCAGGTGCCGGCTGAGCTACAGGCCAAAATCTACAGGTAGGCACTTTGCAAAAAACACCTCTGTTTTCTTTCAAAATATTTGATGTGTCCACGTTGCGTTTTGGGGCATTTCCTGTCGCGGGCGCTAGACCTACCCACACAAGTGAGGTATCATTTTTATCGGGAGACTTGGGGGGACGCTGGGTGGAAGGACATTTGTGGCTCCTCTCAGAATCCAGAACTTTCTGTCACCGAAATGTGAGGAAAACTTGTTTTTTTAGCCACTTTTTGAGGTTTGCAAAGGATTCTGGGTAACAGAACCTGGTCAGAGCCCCGCAAGTCACCCCATCTTGGATTACCCTAGGTCTCTAGTTTTCAAAAATGCACAGGTTTGGTAGGTTTCCCTAGGTGCCGGCTGAGCTAGAGGCCAAAATCTACAGGTAGGCACTTTGCAAAAAACACCTCTGTTTTCTTTCCAAAAATTTGATGTGTCCACGTTGCGTTTTGGGGCATTTCCTGTCGCGGGCGCTAGGCCTACCCACACAAGTGAGGTATCATTTTTATCGGGAGACTTGGGGGGATGCTGGGTGGAAGGAAATTTGTGGCTCCTCTCAGATTCCAGAACTTTCTGTCACCGAAATGTGAGGAAAACCTGTTTTTTTTGCCACTTTTTGAGGTTTGCAAAGGATTCTGGGTAACAGAACCTGGTCAGAGCCCCGCAAGTCACCCAATCTTGGATTCCCCTAGCTCTCTAGTTTTCAAAAATGCACAGGTTTGGTAGGTTTCCCCAGGTGCCGGCTGAGCTAGAGGCAAAAATCTACAGGTAGGCACATGGCAAAAAACACCTCTGTTTTCTTTCAAAATATTTGATGTGTCCACGTTGCGTTTTGGGGCATTTCCTGTCACGGGCGCTAGGCCTACCCACACAAGTGAGATATCATTTTTATCGGGAGACTTGGGGGGACGCTGGGTGGAAGGAAATTTGTGGCTCCTCTCAGATTCCAGAACTTTCTGTCACCGAAATGAGAGGAAAACTTGTTTTTTTAGCCACTTTTTGAGGTTTGCAAATGATTCTGGGTAACAGAACCTGGTCAGAGCCCCGCAAGTCACCCCATCTTGGATTCCCCTAGGTCTCTAGTTTTCAAAAATGCACAGGAATGGTAGGTTTCCCTAGGTGGCGGCTGAGCTAGAGGCCAAAATCTACAGGTAGGCACTTTGCAAAAAACACCTCTGTTTTCTTTCAAAATATTTGATGTGTCCACGTTGCGTTTTGGGGCATTTCCTGTCGCGGGCGCTAGGCCTACCCACACAAGTGAGGTATCATTTTTATCGTGAGACTTGGGGGGACGCTAGGTGGAAGGAAATTTGTGGCTCCTCTCAGAATCCAGAACTTTCTGTCACCGAAATGTGAGGAAAACTTGTTTTTTTAGCCACTTTTTGAGGTTTGCAAAGGATTCTGGGTAACAGAACCTGGTCAGAGCCCCGCAAGTCACCCCATCTTGGATTCCCCTAGGTCTCTAGTTTTAAAAAATGCACAGGTTTGGTAGGTTTCCCTAGGTGCCGGCTGAGCTAGAGGCCAAAATCTACAGGTAGGCACTTTGCAAAAAACACCTCTGTTTTCTTTCCAAAAATTTGATGTGTCCACGTTGCGTTTTGGGGCATTTCCTGTCGCGGGCGCTAGGCCTACCCACACAAGTGAGGTATCATTTTTATCGGGAGACTTGGGGGGATGCTGGGTGGAAGGAAATTTGTGGCTCCTCTCAGATTCCAGAACTTTCTGTCACCGAAATGTGAGGAAAACCTGTTTTTTTTGCCACTTTTTGAGGTTTGCAAAGGATTCTGGGTAACAGAACCTGGTCAGAGCCCCGCAAGTCACCCCATCTTGGATTCCCCTAGGTCTCTAGTTTTCAAAAATGCACAGGTTTGGTAGGTTTCCCCAGGTGCCGGCTGAGCTAGAGGCAAAAATCTACAGGTAGGCACATGGCAAAAAACACCTCTGTTTTCTTTCAAAATATTTGATGTGTCCACGTTGCGTTTTGGGGCATTTCCTGTCACGGGCGCTAGGCCTACCCACACAAGTGAGATATCATTTTTACCGGGAGACTTGGGGGGACGCTGGGTGGAAGGAAATTTGTGGCTCCTCTCAGATTCCAGAACTTTCTGTCACCGAAATGAGAGGAAAACTTGTTTTTTTAGCCACTTTTTGAGGTTTGCAAATGATTCTGGGTAACAGAACCTGGTCAGAGCCCCGCAAGTCACCCCATCTTGGATTCCCCTAGGTCTCTAGTTTTCAAAAAAGCACAGGTATGGTGGGTTTCCCTAGGTGGCGGCTGAGCTAGAGGCCAAAATCTACAGGTAGGCACGTTGCAAAAAACACCTCTGTTTTCTTTCAAAATATTTGATGTGTCCACGTTGCGTTTTGGGGCATTTCCTGTCGCGGGCGCTAGGCCTACCCACACAAGTGAGGTATCATTTTTATCGTGAGACTTGGGGGGACGCTAGGTGGAAGGAAATTTGTGGCTCCTCTCAGAATCCAGAACTTTCTGTCACCGAAATGTGAGGAAAACTTGTTTTTTTAGCCACTTTTTGAGGTTTGCAAAGGATTCTGGGTAACAGAACCTGGTCAGAGCCCCGCAAGTCACCCCATCTTGGATTCCCCTAGGTCTCTAGTTTTAAAAAATGCACAGGTTTGGTAGGTTTCCCTAGGTGCCGGCTGAGCTAGAGGCCAAAATCTACAGGTAGGCACTTTGCAAAAAACACCTCTGTTTTCTTTCCAAAAATTTGATGTGTCCACGTTGCGTTTTGGGGCATTTCCTGTTGCGGGCGCTAGGCCTACCCACACAAGTGAGGTATCATTTTTATCGGGAGACTTGGGGGGATGCTGGGTGGAAGGAAATTTGTGGCTCCTCTCAGATTCCAGAACTTTCTGTCACCGAAATGTGAGGAAAACCTGTTTTTTTTGCCACTTTTTGAGGTTTGCAAAGGATTCTGGGTAACAGAACCTGGTCAGAGCCCCGCAAGTCACCCCATCTTGGATTACCCTAGGTCTCTAGTTTTCAAAAATGCACAGGTTTGGTAGGTTTCCCTAGGTGCCGGCTGAGCTACAGGCCAAAATCTACAGGTAGGCACTTTGCAAAAAACACCTCTGTTTTCTTTCAAAATATTTGATGTGTCCACGTTGCGTTTTGGGGCATTTCCTGTCGCGGGCGCTAGACCTACCCACACAAGTGAGGTATCATTTTTATCGGGAGACTTGGGGGGACGCTGGGTGGAAGGAAATTTGTGGCTCCTCTCAGAATCCAGAACTTTCTGTCACCGAAATGTGAGGAAAACTTGTTTTTTTAGCCACTTTTTGAGGTTTGCAAAGGATTCTGGGTAACAGAACCTGGTCAGAGCCCCGCAAGTCACCCCATATTGGATTACCCTAGGTCTCTAGTTTTCAAAAATGCACAGGTTTGGTAGGTTTCCCTAGGTGCCGGCTGAGCTAGAGGCCAAAATCTACAGGTAGGCACTTTGCAAAAAACACCTCTGTTTTCTTTCCAAAAATTTGATGTGTCCACGTTGCGTTTTGGGGCATTTCCTGTTGCGGGCGCTAGGCCTACCCACACAAGTGAGGTATCATTTTTATCGGGAGACTTGGGGGGACGCTGGGTGGAAGGAAATTTGTGGCTCCTCTCAGAATCCAGAAATTTCTGTCACCGAAATGTGAGGAAAACTTGTTTTTGTAGCCACTTTTTGAGGTTTGCAAAGGATTCTGGGTAACAGAACCTGGTCAGAGCACCGCAAGTCACCCCATCTTGGATTACCCTAGGTCTCTAGTTTTCAAAAATGCACAGGTTTGGTAGGTTTCCCTAGGTGCCGGCTGAGCTAGAGGCCAAAATCTACAGGTAGGCACTTTGCAAAAAACACCTCTGTTTTCTTTCCAAAAATATGATGTGTCCACGTTGCGTTTTGGGGCATTTCCTGTCGCGGGCGCTAGGCCTACCCACACAAGTGAGGTATCATTTTTATCGTGAGACTTGGGGGGACGCTAGGTGGAAGGAAATTTGTGGCTCCTCTCAGAATCCAGAACTTTCTGTCACCGAAATGTGAGGAAAACTTGTTTTTTTAGCCACTTTTTGAGGTTTGCAAAGGATTCTGGGTAACAGAACCTGGTCAGAGCCCCGCAAGTCACCCCATCTTGGATTCCCCTAGGTCTCTAGTTTTAAAAAATGCACAGGTTTGGTAGGTTTCCCTAGGTGCCGGCTGAGCTAGAGGCCAAAATCTACAGGTAGGCACTTTGCAAAAAACACCTCTGTTTTCTTTCCAAAAATTTGATGTGTCCACGTTGCGTTTTGGGGCATTTCCTGTTGCGGGCGCTAGGCCTACCCACACAAGTGAGGTATCATTTTTATCGGGAGACTTGGGGGGATGCTGGGTGGAAGGAAATTTGTGGCTCCTCTCAGATTCCAGAACTTTCTGTCACCGAAATGTGAGGAAAACCTGTTTTTTTTGCCACTTTTTGAGGTTTGCAAAGGATTCTGGGTAACAGAACCTGGTCAGAGCCCCGCAAGTCACCCCATCTTGGATTACCCTAGGTCTCTAGTTTTCAAAAATGCACAGGTTTGGTAGGTTTCCCTAGGTGCCGGCTGAGCTACAGGCCAAAATCTACAGGTAGGCACTTTGCAAAAAACACCTCTGTTTTCTTTCAAAATATTTGATGTGTCCACGTTGCGTTTTGGGGCATTTCCTGTCGCGGGCGCTAGACCTACCCACACAAGTGAGGTATCATTTTTATCGGGAGACTTGGGGGGACGCTGGGTGGAAGGAAATTTGTGGCTCCTCTCAGAATCCAGAACTTTCTGTCACCGAAATGTGAGGAAAACTTGTTTTTTTAGCCACTTTTTGAGGTTTGCAAAGGATTCTGGGTAACAGAACCTGGTCAGAGCCCCGCAAGTCACCCCATCTTGGATTACCCTAGGTCTCTAGTTTTCAAAAATGCACAGGTTTGGTAGGTTTCCCTAGGTGCCGGCTGAGCTAGAGGCCAAAATCTACAGGTAGGCACTTTGCAAAAAACACCTCTGTTTTCTTTCCAAAAATTTGATGTGTCCACGTTGCGTTTTGGGGCATTTCCTGTTGCGGGCGCTAGGCCTACCCACACAAGTGAGGTATCATTTTTATCGGGAGACTTGGGGGGACGCTGGGTGGAAGGAAATTTGTGGCTCCTCTCAGAATCCAGAAATTTCTGTCACCGAAATGTGAGGAAAACTTGTTTTTGTAGCCACTTTTTGAGGTTTGCAAAGGATTCTGGGTAACAGAACCTGGTCAGAGCCCCGCAATTCACCCCATCTTGGATTACCCTAGGTCTCTAGTTTTCAAAAATGCACAGGTTTGGTAGGTTTCCCTAGGTGCCGGCTGAGCTAGAGGCCAAAATCTACAGGTAGGCACTTTGCAAAAAACACCTCTGTTTTCTTTCCAAAAATATGATGTGTCCACGTTGCGTTTTGGGGCATTTCCTGTCGCGGGCGCTAGGCCTACCCACACAAGTGAGGTATCATTTTTATCGGGAGACTTTGGGGAATGCTGGGTGGAAGGAAATTTGTGACTCCTCTCAGATTCCAGAACTTTCTGTCACCGAAATGTGAGGAAAACCTGTTTTTTTTGCCACTTTTTGAGGTTTGCAAAGGATTCTGGGTAGCAGAACCTGGTCAGAGCCCCGCAAGTCACCCCATCTTGGATTCCCCTTGGTCTCTAGTTTTCAAAAATGCACAGGTTTGGTAGGTTTCCCTAGGTGCCGGCTGAGCTAGAGGCCAAAATGTACAGGCAGGCACTTTGCAAAAAACAGCTGTGTTTTCAGTCAAAAAATGGGATGTGTCCACGTTGTGTTTTGGGGCATTTCCTGTCGCGGGCGCTAGGCCTACCCACACAAGTGAGGTATCATCTTTATCGGGAGACTTGGGGGGACGCTGGGTGGAAGGAAATTTGTGGCTCCTTTCAGATTCCAGAACTTTCTGTCACCGAAATGTGAGGAAAACTTGTTTTTATAGGCACTTTTTGAGGTTTGCAAAGGATTCTGGGTAACAGACCTGGTCAGAGCCCCGCAAGTCACCCCATCTTGGATTCCCCTAGGTCTCTAGTTTTCAAAAATGCACAGGTTTGGTAGGTTTCCTCAGGTGCCGGCTGAGCTAGAGGCAAAAATCTACAGGTAGGCACATGGCAAAAGGCACATGGCAAAAAACACCTCTGTTTTCTTTCAAAATATTTGATGTGTCCACGTTGCGTTTTGGGGCATTTCCTGTCACGGGCGCTAGGCCTACCCACACAAGTGAGGTATCATTTTTATCGGGAGACTTGGGGGGATGCTGGGTGGAAGGAAATTTGTGGCTCCTCTCAGATTCCAGAACTTTCTGTCACCGAAATGTGAGGAAAACCTGTTTTTTATGCCACTTTTTGAGGTTTGCAAAGGATTCTGGGTAACAGAACCTGGTCAGAGCCCCGCAAGTCACCCCATCTTGGATTCCCCTAGGTCTCTAGTTTTCAAAAATGCACAGGTTTGGTAGGTTTTCCCAGGTGCCGGCTGAGCTAGAGGCAAAAATCTACAGGTAGGCACAAGGCAAAAAACACCTCTGTTTTCTATCAAAATATTTGATGTGTCCACGTTGCGTTTTGGGGCATTTCCTGTCACGGGCGCTAGGCCTACCCACACAAGTGAGATATCATTTTTATCGGGAGACTTGGGGGGATGCTGGGTGGAAGGAAATTTGTGGCTCCTCTCAGATTCCAGAACTTTCTGTCACCGAAATGTGAGGAAAACCTGTTTTTTTTGCCACTTTTTGATGTTTGCAAAGGATTCTGGGTAACAGAACCTGGTCAGAGCCCCACAAGTCACCCCATCTTGGATTCCCCTTGGTCTCTAGTTTTCAAAAATGCACAGGTTTGGTAGGTTTCCCTAGGTGCCGGCTGAGCTAGAGGCCAAAATGTACAGGCAGGCACTTTGCAAAAAACAGCTGTGTTTTCAGTCAAAAAATGGGATGTGTCCACGTTGTGTTTTGGGGCATTTCCTGTCGCGGGCGCTAGGCCTACCCACACAAGTGAGGTATCATTTTTATCGGGAGACTTGGGGGGACGCTGGGTGGAAGGAAATTTGTGGCTCCTTTCAGATTCCAGAACTTTCTGTCACCGAAATGTGAGGAAAACTTGTTTTTATAGCCACTTTTTGAGGTTTGCAAAGGATTCTGGGTAACAGACCTGGTCAGAGCCCCGCAAGTCACCCCATCTTGGATTCCCCTAGGTCTCTAGTTTTAAAAAATGCACAGGTTTGGTAGGTTTTCCCAGGTGCCGGCTGAGCTAGAGGCAAAAATCTACAGGTAGGCACATGGCAAAAAACACCTCTGTTTTCTTTCAAAATATTTGATGTGTCCACGTTGCGTTTTGGGGCATTTCCTGTCACGGGCGCTAGGCCTACCCACACAAGTGAGATATCATTTTTATCGGGAGACTTGGGGGGACGCTGGGTGGAAGGAAATTTGTGGCTCCTCTCAGATTCCAGAACTTTCTGTCACCGAAATGAGAGGAAAACTTGTTTTTTTAGCCACTTTTTGAGGTTTGCAAATGATTCTGGGTAACAGAACCTGGTCAGAGCCCCTCAAGTCACCCCATCTTGGATTCCCCTAGGTCTCTAGTTTTCAAAAATGCACAGGTATGGTAGGTTTCCCTAGGTGGCGGCTGAGCTAGAGGCCAAAATCTACAGGTAGGCACTTTGCAAAAAACACCTCTGTTTTCTTTCAAAATATTTGATGTGTCCACGTTGCGTTTTGGGGCATTTCCTGTCGCGGGCGCTAGGCCTACCCACACAAGTGAGGTATCATTTTTATCGTGAGACTTGGGGGGACGCTAGGTGGAAGGAAATTTGTGGCTCCTCTCAGAATCCAGAACTTTCTGTCACCGAAATGTGAGGAAAACTTGTTTTTTTAGCCACTTTTTGAGGTTTGCAAAGGATTCTGGGTAACAGAACCTGGTCAGAGCCCCGCAAGTCACCCCATCTTGGATTCCCCTAGGTCTCTAGTTTTAAAAAATGCACAGGTTTGGTAGGTTTCCCTAGGTGCCGGCTGAGCTAGAGGCCAAAATCTAGAGGTAGGCACTTTGCAAAAAACACCTCTGTTTTCTTTCCAAAAATTTGATGTGTCCACGTTGCGTTTTGGGGCATTTCCTGTTGCGGGCGCTAGGCCTACCCACACAAGTGAGGTATCATTTTTATCGGGAGACTTGGGGGGATGCTGGGTGGAAGGAAATTTGTGGCTCCTCTCAGATTCCAGAACTTTCTGTCACCGAAATGTGAGGAAAACCTGTTTTTTTTGCCACTTTTTGAGGTTTGCAAAGGATTCTGGGTAACAGAACCTGGTCAGAGCCCCGCAAGTCACCCCATCTTGGATTCCCCTAGGTCTCTAGTTTTCAAAAATGCACAGGTTTGGTAGGTTTCCCTAGGTGCCGGCTGAGCTAGAGGCCAAAATCTACAGGTAGGCACTTTGCAAAAAACAGCTGTGTTTTCTGTCAATAAATGGGATGTGTCCACGTTGTGTTTTGGGGCATTTCCTGTCGCGGGCGCTAGGCCTACCCACACAAGTGAGGTATCATTTTTATCGGGAGACTTAGGGGGACGCTGGGTGGATGGAAATTTGTGGCTCCTTTCAGATTCCAGAACTTTCTGTCACCGAAATGTGAGGAAAACTTGTTTTTATAGCCACTTTTTGAGGTTTGCAAAGGATTCTGGGTAACAGAACCTGGTCAGAGCCCCGCAAGTCACCCCATCTTGGATTACCCTAGGTCTCTAGTTTTCAAAAATGCACAGGTTTGGTAGGTTTCCGCAGGTGCCGGCTGAGCTACAGGCCAAAATCTACAGGTAGGCACTTTGCAAAAAACACCTCTGTTTTCTTTCAAAATATTTGATGTGTCCACGTTGCGTTTTGGGGCATTTCCTGTCGCGGGCGCTAGACCTACCCACACAAGTGAGGTATCATTTTTATCGGGAGACTTGGGGGGACGCTGGGTGGAAGGACATTTGTGGCTCCTCTCAGAATCCAGAACTTTCTGTCACCGAAATGTGAGGAAAACTTGTTTTTTTAGCCACTTTTTGAGGTTTGCAAAGGATTCTGGGTAACAGAACCTGGTCAGAGCCCCGCAAGTCACCCCATCTTGGATTACCCTAGGTCTCTAGTTTTCAAAAATGCACAGGTTTGGTAGGTTTCCCTAGGTGCCGGCTGAGCTAGAGGCAAAAATCTACAGGTAGGCACATGGCAAAAAACACCTCTGTTTTCTTTCCAAAAATTTGATGTGTCCACGTTGCGTTTTGGGGCATTTCCTGTCGCGGGCGCTAGGCCTACCCACACAAGTGAGGTATCATTTTTATCGGGAGACTTGGGGGGATGCTGGGTGGAAGGAAATTTGTGGCTCCTCTCAGATTCCAGAAATTTCTGTCACCGAAATGTGAGGAAAACCTGTTTTTTTTGCCACTTTTTGAGGTTTGCAAAGGATTCTGGGTAACAGAACCTGGTCAGAGCCCCGCAAGTCACCCAATCTTGGATTCCCCTAGCTCTCTAGTTTTCAAAAATGCACAGGTTTGGTAGGTTTCCCCAGGTGCCGGCTGAGCTAGAGGCAAAAATCTACAGGTAGGCACATGGCAAAAAACACCTCTGTTTTCTTTCAAAATATTTGATGTGTCCACGTTGCGTTTTGGGGCATTTCCTGTCACGGGCGCTAGGCCTACCCACACAAGTGAGATATCATTTTTATCGGGAGACTTGGGGGGACGCTGGGTGGAAGGAAATTTGTGGCTCCTCTCAGATTCCAGAACTTTCTGTCACCGAAATGAGAGGAAAACTTGTTTTTTTAGCCACTTTTTGAGGTTTGCAAATGATTCTGGGTAACAGAACCTGGTCAGAGCCCCGCAAGTCACCCCATCTTGGATTCCCCTAGGTCTCTAGTTTTCAAAAATGCACAGGTATGGTAGGTTTCCCTAGGTGGCGGCTGAGCTAGAGGCCAAAATCTACAGGTAGGCACTTTGCAAAAAACACCTCTGTTTTCTTTCAAAATATTTGATGTGTCCACGTTGCGTTTTGGGGCATTTCCTGTCGCGGGCGCTAGGCCTACCCACACAAGTGAGGTATCATTTTTATCGTGAGACTTGGGGGGACGCTAGGTGGAAGGAAATTTGTGGCTCCTCTCAGAATCCAGAACTTTCTGTCACCGAAATGTGTGGAAAACTTGTTTTTTTAGCCACTTTTTGAGGTTTGCAAAGGATTCTGGGTAACAGAACCTGGTCAGAGCCCCGCAAGTCACCCCATCTTGGATTCCCCTAGGTCTCTAGTTTTAAAAAATGCACAGGTTTGGTAGGTTTCCCTAGGTGCCGGCTGAGCTAGAGGCCAAAATCTACAGGTAGGCACTTTGCAAAAAACACCTCTGTTTTCTTTCCAAAAATTTGATGTGTCCACGTTGCGTTTTGGGGCATTTCCTGTCGCGGGCGCTAGGCCTACCCACACAAGTGAGGTATCATTTTTATCGGGAGACTTGGGGGGATGCTGGGTGGAAGGAAATTTGTGGCTCCTCTCAGATTCCAGAACTTTCTGTCACCGAAATGTGAGGAAAACCTGTTTTTTTTGCCACTTTTTGAGGTTTGCAAAGGATTCTGGGTAACAGAACCTGGTCAGAGCCCCGCAAGTCACCCCATCTTGGATTCCCCTAGGTCTCTAGTTTTCAAAAATGCACAGGTTTGGTAGGTTTCCCCAGGTGCCGGCTGAGCTAGAGGCAAAAATCTACAGGTAGGCACATGGCAAAAAACACCTCTGTTTTCTTTCAAAATATTTGATGTGTCCACGTTGCGTTTTGGGGCATTTCCTGTCACGGGCGCTAGGCCTACCCACACAAGTGAGATATCATTTTTACCGGGAGACTTGGGGGGACGCTGGGTGGAAGGAAATTTGTGGCTCCTCTCAGATTCCAGAACTTTCTGTCACCGAAATCAGAGGAAAACTTGTTTTTTTAGCCACTTTTTGAGGTTTGCAAATGATTCTGGGTAACAGAACCTGGTCAGAGCCCCGCAAGTCACCCCATCTTGGATTCCCCTAGGTCTCTAGTTTTCAAAAATGCACAGGTATGGTAGGTTTCCCTAGGTGGCGGCTGAGCTAGAGGCCAAAATCTACAGGTAGGCACGTTGCAAAAAACACCTCTGTTTTCTTTCAAAATATTTGATGTGTCCACGTTGCGTTTTGGGGCATTTCCTGTCGCGGGCGCTAGGCCTACCCACACAAGTGAGGTATCATTTTTATCGTGAGACTTGGGGGGACGCTAGGTGGAAGGAAATTTGTGGCTCCTCTCAGAATCCAGAACTTTCTGTCACCGAAATGTGAGGAAAACTTGTTTTTTTAGCCACTTTTTGAGGTTTGCAAAGGATTCTGGGTAACAGAACCTGGTCAGAGCCCCGCAAGTCACCCCATCTTGGATTCCCCTAGGTCTCTAGTTTTAAAAAATGCACAGGTTTGGTAGGTTTCCCTAGGTGCCGGCTGAGCTAGAGGCCAAAATCTACAGGTAGGCACTTTGCAAAAAACACCTCTGTTTTCTTTCCAAAAATTTGATGTGTCCACGTTGCGTTTTGGGGCATTTCCTGTTGCGGGCGCTAGGCCTACCCACACAAGTGAGGTATCATTTTTATCGGGAGACTTGGGGGGATGCTGGGTGGAAGGAAATTTGTGGCTCCTCTCAGATTCCAGAACTTTCTGTCACCGAAATGTGAGGAAAACCTGTTTTTTTTGCCACTTTTTGAGGTTTGCAAAGGATTCTGGGTAACAGAACCTGGTCAGAGCCCCGCAAGTCACCCCATCTTGGATTACCCTAGGTCTCTAGTTTTCAAAAATGCACAGGTTTGGTAGGTTTCCCTAGGTGCCGGCTGAGCTACAGGCCAAAATCTACAGGTAGGCACTTTGCAAAAAACACCTCTGTTTTCTTTCAAAATATTTGATGTGTCCACGTTGCGTTTTGGGGCATTTCCTGTCGCGGGCGCTAGACCTACCCACACAAGTGAGGTATCATTTTTATCGGGAGACTTGGGGGGACGCTGGGTGGAAGGAAATTTGTGGCTCCTCTCAGAATCCAGAACTTTCTGTCACCGAAATGTGAGGAAAACTTGTTTTTTTAGCCACTTTTTGAGGTTTGCAAAGGATTCTGGGTAACAGAACCTGGTCAGAGCCCCGCAAGTCACCCCATATTGGATTACCCTAGGTCTCTAGTTTTCAAAAATGCACAGGTTTGGTAGGTTTCCCTAGGTGCCGGCTGAGCTAGAGGCCAAAATCTACAGGTAGGCACTTTGCAAAAAACACCTCTGTTTTCTTTCCAAAAATTTGATGTGTCCACGTTGCGTTTTGGGGAATTTCCTGTTGCGGGCGCTAGGCCTACCCACACAAGTGAGGTATCATTTTTATCGGGAGACTTGGGGGGACGCTGGGTGGAAGGAAATTTGTGGCTCCTCTCAGAATCCAGAAATTTCTGTCACCGAAATGTGAGGAAAACTTGTTTTTGTAGCCACTTTTTGAGGTTTGCAAAGGATTCTGGGTAACAGAACCTGGTCAGAGCCCCGCAAGTCACCCAATCTTGGATTCCCCTAGCTCTCTAGTTTTCAAAAATGCACAGGTTTGGTAGGTTTCCCCAGGTGCCGGCTGAGCTAGAGGCAAAAATCTACAGGTAGGCACATGGCAAAAAACACCTCTGTTTTCTTTCAAAATATTTGATGTGTCCACGTTGCGTTTTGGGGCATTTCCTGTCACGGGCGCTAGGCCTACCCACACAAGTGAGATATCATTTTTATCGGGAGACTTGGGGGGACGCTGGGTGGAAGGAAATTTGTGGCTCCTCTCAGATTCCAGAACTTTCTGTCACCGAAATGAGAGGAAAACTTGTTTTTTTAGCCACTTTTTGAGGTTTGCAAATGATTCTGGGTAACAGAACCTGGTCAGAGCCCCGCAAGTCACCCCATCTTGGATTCCCCTAGGTCTCTAGTTTTCAAAAATGCACAGGTATGGTAGGTTTCCCTAGGTGGCGGCTGAGCTAGAGGCCAAAATCTACAGGTAGGCACTTTGCAAAAAACACCTCTGTTTTCTTTCAAAATATTTGATGTGTCCACGTTGCGTTTTGGGGCATTTCCTGTCGCGGGCGCTAGGCCTACCCACACAAGTGAGGTATCATTTTTATCGTGAGACTTGGGGGGACGCTAGGTGGAAGGAAATTTGTGGCTCCTCTCAGAATCCAGAACTTTCTGTCACCGAAATGTGAGGAAAACTTGTTTTTTTAGCCACTTTTTGAGGTTTGCAAAGGATTCTGGGTAACAGAACCTGGTCAGAGCCCTGCAAGTCACCCCATCTTGGATTCCCCTAGGTCTCTAGTTTTAAAAAATGCACAGGTTTGGTAGGTTTCCCTAGGTGCCGGCTGAGCTAGAGGCCAAAATCTACAGGTAGGCACTTTGCAAAAAACACCTCTGTTTTCTTTCCAAAAATTTGATGTGTCCACGTTGCGTTTTGGGGCATTTCCTGTCGCGGGCGCTAGGCCTACCCACACAAGTGAGGTATCATTTTTATCGGGAGACTTGGGGGGATGCTGGGTGGAAGGAAATTTGTGGCTCCTCTCAGATTCCAGAACTTTCTGTCACCGAAATGTGAGGAAAACCTGTTTTTTTTGCCACTTTTTGAGGTTTGCAAAGGATTCTGGGTAACAGAACCTGGTCAGAGCCCCGCAAGTCACCCCATCTTGGATTCCCCTAGGTCTCTAGTTTTCAAAAATGCACAGGTTTGGTAGGTTTCCCCAGGTGCCGGCTGAGCTAGAGGCAAAAATCTACAGGTAGGCACATGGCAAAAAACACCTCTGTTTTCTTTCAAAATATTTGATGTGTCCACGTTGCGTTTTGGGGCATTTCCTGTCACGGGCGCTAGGCCTACCCACACAAGTGAGATATCATTTTTACCGGGAGACTTGGGGGGACGCTGGGTGGAAGGAAATGTGTGGCTCCTCTCAGATTCCAGAACTTTCTGTCACCGAAATCAGAGGAAAACTTGTTTTTTTAGCCACTTTTTGAGGTTTGCAAATGATTCTGGGTAACAGAACCTGGTCAGAGCCCCGCAAGTCACCCCATCTTGGATTCCCCTAGGTCTCTAGTTTTCAAAAATGCACAGGTATGGTAGGTTTCCCTAGGTGGCGGCTGAGCTAGAGGCCAAAATCTACAGGTAGGCACGTTGCAAAAAACACCTCTGTTTTCTTTCAAAATATTTGATGTGTCCACGTTGCGTTTTGGGGCATTTCCTGTCGCGGGCGCTAGGCCTACCCACACAAGTGAGGTATCATTTTTATCGTGAGACTTGGGGGGACGCTAGGTGGAAGGAAATTTGTGGCTCCTCTCAGAATCCAGAACTTTCTGTCACCGAAATGTGAGGAAAACTTGTTTTTTTAGCCACTTTTTGAGGTTTGCAAAGGATTCTGGGTAACAGAACCTGGTCAGAGCCCCGCAAGTCACCCCATCTTGGATTCCCCTAGGTCTCTAGTTTTAAAAAATGCACAGGTTTGGTAGGTTTCCCTAGGTGCCGGCTGAGCTAGAGGCCAAAATCTACAGGTAGGCACTTTGCAAAAAACACCTCTGTTTTCTTTCCAAAAATGTGATGTGTCCACGTTGCGTTTTGGGGCATTTCCTGTTGCGGGCGCTAGGCCTACCCACACAAGTGAGGTATCATTTTTATCGGGAGACTTGGGGGGATGCTGGGTGGAAGGAAATTTGTGGCTCCTCTCAGATTCCAGAACTTTCTGTCACCGAAATGTGAGGAAAACCTGTTTTTTTTGCCACTTTTTGAGGTTTGCAAAGGATTCTGGGTAACAGAACCTGGTCAGAGCCCCGCAAGTCACCCCATCTTGGATTACCCTAGGTCTCTAGTTTTCAAAAATGCACAGGTTTGGTAGGTTTCCCTAGGTGCCGGCTGAGCTACAGGCCAAAATCTACAGGTAGGCACTTTGCAAAAAACACCTCTGTTTTCTTTCCAAAAATTTGATGTGTCCACGTTGCGTTTTGGGGAATTTCCTGTTGCGGGCGCTAGGCCTACCCACACAAGTGAGGTATCATTTTTATCGGGAGACTTGGGGGGACGCTGGGTGGAAGGAAATTTGTGGCTCCTCTCAGAATCCAGAAATTTCTGTCACCGAAATGTGAGGAAAACTTGTTTTTGTAGCCACTTTTTGAGGTTTGCAAAGGATTCTGGGTAACAGAACCTGGTCAGAGCACCGCAAGTCACCCCATCTTGGATTACCCTAGGTCTCTAGTTTTCAAAAATGCACAGGTTTGGTAGGTTTCCCTAGGTGCCGGCTGAGCTAGAGGCCAAAATCTACAGGTAGGCACTTTGCAAAAAACACCTCTGTTTTCTTTCCAAAAATATGATGTGTCCACGTTGCGTTTTGGGGCATTTCCTGTCGCGGGCGCTAGGCCTACCCACACAAGTGAGGTATCATTTTTATCGTGAGACTTGGGGGGACGCTAGGTGGAAGGAAATTTGTGGCTCCTCTCAGAATCCAGAACTTTCTGTCACCGAAATGTGAGGAAAACTTGTTTTTTTAGCCACTTTTTGAGGTTTGCAAAGGATTCTGGGTAACAGAACCTGGTCAGAGCCCCGCAAGTCACCCCATCTTGGATTCCCCTAGGTCTCTAGTTTTAAAAAATGCACAGGTTTGGTAGGTTTCCCTAGGTGCCGGCTGAGCTAGAGGCCAAAATCTACAGGTAGGCACTTTGCAAAAAACACCTCTGTTTTCTTTCCAAAAATTTGATGTGTCCACGTTGCGTTTTGGGGCATTTCCTGTTGCGGGCGCTAGGCCTACCCACACAAGTGAGGTATCATTTTTATCGGGAGACTTGGGGAGATGCTGGGTGGAAGGAAATTTGTGGCTCCTCTCAGATTCCAGAAATTTCTGTCACCGAAATGTGAGGAAAACCTGTTTTTTTTGCCACTTTTTGAGGTTTGCAAAGGATTCTGGGTAACAGAACCTGGTCAGAGCCCCGCAAGTCACCCCATCTTGGATTACCCTAGGTCTCTAGTTTTCAAAAATGCACAGGTTTGGTAGGTTTCCCTAGGTGCCGGCTGAGCTACAGGCCAAAATCTACAGGTAGGCACTTTGCAAAAAACACCTCTGTTTTCTTTCAAAATATTTGATGTGTCCACGTTGCGTTTTGGGGCATTTCCTGTCGCGGGCGCTAGACCTACCCACACAAGTGAGGTATCATTTTTATCGGGAGACTTGGGGGGACGCTGGGTGGAAGGAAATTTGTGGCTCCTCTCAGAATCCAGAACTTTCTGTCACCGAAATGTGAGGAAAACTTGTTTTTTTAGCCACTTTTTGAGGTTTGCAAAGGATTCTGGGTAACAGAACCTGGTCAGAGCCCCGCAAGTCACCCCATCTTGGATTACCCTAGGTCTCTAGTTTTCAAAAATGCACAGGTTTGGTAGGTTTCCCTAGGTGCCGGCTGAGCTAGAGGCCAAAATCTACAGGTAGGCACTTTGCAAAAAACACCTCTGTTTTCTTTCCAAAAATTTGATGTGTCCACGTTGCGTTTTGGGGCATTTCCTGTTGCGGGCGCTAGGCCTACCCACACAAGTGAGGTATCATTTTTATCGGGAGACTTGGGGGGACGCTGGGTGGAAGGAAATTTGTGGCTCCTCTCAGAATCCAGAAATTTCTGTCACCGAAATGTGAGGAAAACTTGTTTTTGTAGCCACTTTTTGAGGTTTGCAAAGGATTCTGGGTAACAGAACCTGGTCAGAGCACCGCAAGTCACCCCATCTTGGATTACCCTAGGTCTCTAGTTTTCAAAAATGCACAGGTTTGGTAGGTTTCCCTAGGTGCCGGCTGAGCTAGAGGCCAAAATCTACAGGTAGGCACTTTGCAAAAAACACCTCTGTTTTCTTTCCAAAAATATGATGTGTCCACGTTGCGTTTTGGGGCATTTCCTGTCGCGGGCGCTAGGCCTACCCACACAAGTGAGGTATCATTTTTATCGGGAGACTTGGGGGGATGCTGGGTGGAAGGAAATTTGTGGCTCCTCTCAGATTCCAGAACTTTCTGTCACCGAAATGTGAGGAAAACCTGTTTTTTTTGCCACTTTTTGAGGTTTGCAAAGGATTCTGGGTAACAGAACCTGGTCAGAGCCCCGCAAGTCACCCCATCTTGGATTCCCCTTGGTCTCTAGTTTTCAAAAATGCACAGGTTTGGTAGGTTTCCCTAGGTGCCGGCTGAGCTAGAGGCCAAAATGTACAGGCAGGCACTTTGCAAAAAACAGCTGTGTTTTCAGTCAAAAAATGGGATGTGTCCACGTTGTGTTTTGGGGCATTTCCTGTCGCGGGCGCTAGGCCTACCCACACAAGTGAGGTATCATCTTTATCGGGAGACTTGGGGGGACGCTGGGTGGAAGGAAATTTGTGGCTCCTTTCAGATTCCAGAACTTTCTGTCACCGAAATGTGAGGAAAACTTGTTTTTATAGCCACTTTTTGAGGTTTGCAAAGGATTCTGGGTAACAGACCTGGTCAGAGCCCCGCAAGTCACCCCATCTTGGATTCCCCTAGGTCTCTAGTTTTCAAAAATGCACAGGTTTGGTAGGTTTCCCCAGGTGCCGGCTGAGCTAGAGGCAAAAATCTACAGGTAGGCACATGGCAAAAAACACCTCTGTTTTCTTTCAAAATATTTGATGTGTCCACGTTGCGTTTTGGGGCATTTCCTGTCACGGGCGCTAGGCCTACCCACACAAGTGAGATATCATTTTTATCGGGAGACTTGGGGGGACGCTGGGTGGAAGGAAATTTGTGGCTCCTCTCAGATTCCAGAACTTTCTGTCACCGAAATGAGAGGAAAACTTGTTTTTTTAGCCACTTTTTGAGGTTTGCAAATGATTCTGGGTAACAGAACCTGGTCAGAGCCCCGCAAGTCACCCCATCTTGGATTCCCCTAGGTCTCTAGTTTTCAAAAATGCACAGGTATGGTAGGTTTCCCTAGGTGGCGGCTGAGCTAGAGGCCAAAATCTACTGGTAGGCACTTTGCAAAAAACACCTCTGTTTTCTTTCAAAATATTTGATGTGTCCACGTTGCGTTTTGGGGCATTTCCTCTCGCGGGCGCTAGGCCTACCCACACAAGTGAAGTATCATTTTTATCGGGAGACTTGGGGGGACGCTGGGTGGAAGGAAATTTGTGGCTCCTCTCAGATTCCAGAACTTTCTGTCACCGAAATGTGAGGAAAACCTGTTTTTTTTGCCACTTTTTGAGGTTTGCAAAGGATTCTGGGTAACAGAACCTGGTCAGAGCCCCGCAAGTCACCCCATCTTGGATTCCCCTTGGTCTCTAGTTTTCAAAAATGCACAGGTTTGGTAGGTTTCCCTAGGTGCCGGCTGAGCTAGAGGCCAAAATGTACAGGCAGGCACTTTGCAAGAAACAGCTGTGTTTTCAGTCAAAAAATGGGATGTGTCCACGTTGTGTTTTGGGGCATTTCCTGTCGCGGGCGCTAGGCCTACCCACACAAGTGAGGTATCATCTTTATCGGGAGACTTGGGGGGACGCTGGGTGGAAGGAAATTTGTGGCTCCTTTCAGATTCCAGAACTTTCTGTCACCGAAATGTGAGGAAAACTTGTTTTTATAGCCACTTTTTGAGGTTTGCAAAGGATTCTGGGTAACAGACCTGGTCAGAGCCCCGCAAGTCACCCCATCTTGGATTCCCCTAGGTCTCTAGTTTTCAAAAATGCACAGGTTTGGTAGGTTTCCCCAGGTGCCGGCTGAGCTAGAGGCAAAAATCTACAGGTAGGCACATGGCAAAAAACACCTCTGTTTTCTTTCAAAATATTTGATGTGTCCACGTTGCGTTTTGGGGCATTTCCTGTCACGGGCGCTAGGCCTACCCACACAAGTGAGATATCATTTTTATCGGGAGACTTGGGGGGACGCTGGGTGGAAGGAAATTTGTGGCTCCTCTCAGATTCCAGAACTTTCTGTCACCGAAATGAGAGGAAAACTTGTTTTTTTAGCCACTTTTTGAGGTTTGCAAATGATTCTGGGTAACAGAACCTGGTCAGAGCCCCGCAAGTCACCCCATCTTGGATTCCCCTAGGTCTCTAGTTTTCAAAAATGCACAGGTATGGTAGGTTTCCCTAGGTGGCGGCTGAGCTAGAGGCCAAAATCTACTGGTAGGCACTTTGCAAAAAACACCTCTGTTTTCTTTCAAAATATTTGATGTGTCCACGTTGCGTTTTGGGGCATTTCCTCTCGCGGGCGCTAGGCCTACCCACACAAGTGAAGTATCATTTTTATCGGGAGACTTGGGGGGACGCTGGGTGGAAGGAAATTTGTGGCTCCTCTCAGAATCCAGAACTTTCTGTCACCGAAATGTGAGGAAAACTTGTTTTTGTATCCACTTTTTGAGGTTTGCAAAGGATTCTGAATACAGAACCTGGTCAGAGCCCCACAAGTCACCCCATCTTGGATTCCCCTAGGTCTCTAGTTTTCAAAAATGCACAGGTTTGGTAGGTTTCCCTAGGTGCCGGCTGAGCTAGAGGCCAAAATCTACAGGTAGGCACTTTGCAAAAAACACCTCTGTTTTCTTTCCAAAAATTTGATGTGTCCACGTTGCGTTTTGGGGCATTTCCTGTCGCGGGCGCTAGGCCTACCCACACAAGTGAGGTATCATTTTTATCGGGAGACTTGGGGGGACGCTGGGTGGAAGGAAATTTGTGGCTCCTCTCAGATTCCAGAACTTTCTGTCACCGAAATTTGAGGAAAACTTGTTTTTTTAGCCACTTTTTGATGTTTGCAAAGGATTCTGGGTAACAGAACCTGGTCAGAGCACCGCAAGTCACCCCATCTTGGATTACCCTAGGTCTCTAGTTTTCAAAAATGCACAGGTTTGGTAGGTTTCCCTAGGTGCCGGCTGAGCTAGAGGCCAAAATCTACAGGTAGGCACTTTGCAAAAAACACCTCTGTTTTCTTTCCAAAAATATGATGTGTCCACGTTGCGTTTTGGGGCATTTCCTGTCGCGGGCGCTAGGCCTACCCACACAAGTGAGGTATCATTTTTATCGTGAGACTTGGGGGGACGCTAGGTGGAAGGAAATTTGTGGCTCCTCTCAGAATCCAGAACTTTCTGTCACCGAAATGTGAGGAAAACTTGTTTTTTTAGCCACTTTTTGAGGTTTGCAAAGGATTCTGGGTAACAGAACCTGGTCAGAGCCCCGCAAGTCACCCCATCTTGGATTCCCCTAGGTCTCTAGTTTTAAAAAATGCACAGGTTTGGTAGGTTTCCCTAGGTGCCGGCTGAGCTAGAGGCCAAAATCTACAGGTAGGCACTTTGCAAAAAACACCTCTGTTTTCTTTCCAAAAATTTGATGTGTCCACGTTGCGTTTTGGGGCATTTCCTGTTGCGGGCGCTAGGCCTACCCACACAAGTGAGGTATCATTTTTATCGGGAGACTTGGGGAGATGCTGGGTGGAAGGAAATTTGTGGCTCCTCTCAGATTCCAGAAATTTCTGTCACCGAAATGTGAGGAAAACCTGTTTTTTTTGCCACTTTTTGAGGTTTGCAAAGGATTCTGGGTAACAGAACCTGGTCAGAGCCCCGCAAGTCACCCCATCTTGGATTACCCTAGGTCTCTAGTTTTCAAAAATGCACAGGTTTGGTAGGTTTCCCTAGGTGCCGGCTGAGCTACAGGCCAAAATCTACAGGTAGGCACTTTGCAAAAAACACCTCTGTTTTCTTTCAAAATATTTGATGTGTCCACGTTGCGTTTTGGGGCATTTCCTGTCGCGGGCGCTAGACCTACCCACACAAGTGAGGTATCATTTTTATCGGGAGACTTGGGGGGACGCTGGGTGGAAGGAAATTTGTGGCTCCTCTCAGAATCCAGAACTTTCTGTCACCGAAATGTGAGGAAAACTTGTTTTTTTAGCCACTTTTTGAGGTTTGCAAAGGATTCTGGGTAACAGAACCTGGTCAGAGCCCCGCAAGTCACCCCATCTTGGATTACCCTAGGTCTCTAGTTTTCAAAAATGCACAGGTTTGGTAGGTTTCCCTAGGTGCCGGCTGAGCTAGAGGCCAAAATCTACAGGTAGGCACTTTGCAAAAAACACCTCTGTTTTCTTTCCAAAAATTTGATGTGTCCACGTTGCGTTTTGGGGCATTTCCTGTTGCGGGCGCTAGGCCTACCCACACAAGTGAGGTATCATTTTTATCGGGAGACTTGGGGGGACGCTGGGTGGAAGGAAATTTGTGGCTCCTCTCAGAATCCAGAAATTTCTGTCACCGAAATGTGAGGAAAACTTGTTTTTGTAGCCACTTTTTGAGGTTTGCAAAGGATTCTGGGTAACAGAACCTGGTCAGAGCACCGCAAGTCACCCCATCTTGGATTACCCTAGGTCTCTAGTTTTCAAAAATGCACAGGTTTGGTAGGTTTCCCTAGGTGCCGGCTGAGCTAGAGGCCAAAATCTACAGGTAGGCACTTTGCAAAAAACACCTCTGTTTTCTTTCCAAAAATATGATGTGTCCACGTTGCGTTTTGGGGCATTTCCTGTCGCGGGCGCTAGGCCTACCCACACAAGTGAGGTATCATTTTTATCGGGAGACTTGGGGGGATGCTGGGTGGAAGGAAATTTGTGGCTCCTCTCAGATTCCAGAACTTTCTGTCACCGAAATGTGAGGAAAACCTGTTTTTTTTGCCACTTTTTGAGGTTTGCAAAGGATTCTGGGTAACAGAACCTGGTCAGAGCCCCGCAAGTCACCCCATCTTGGATTCCCCTTGGTCTCTAGTTTTCAAAAATGCACAGGTTTGGTAGGTTTCCCTAGGTGCCGGCTGAGCTAGAGGCCAAAATGTACAGGCAGGCACTTTGCAAAAAACAGCTGTGTTTTCAGTCAAAAAATGGGATGTGTCCACGTTGTGTTTTGGGGCATTTCCTGTCGCGGGCGCTAGGCCTACCCACACAAGTGAGGTATCATCTTTATCGGGAGACTTGGGGGGACGCTGGGTGGAAGGAAATTTGTGGCTCCTTTCAGATTCCAGAACTTTCTGTCACCGAAATGTGAGGAAAACTTGTTTTTATAGCCACTTTTTGAGGTTTGCAAAGGATTCTGGGTAACAGACCTGGTCAGAGCCCCGCAAGTCACCCCATCTTGGATTCCCCTAGGTCTCTAGTTTTCAAAAATGCACAGGTTTGGTAGGTTTCCCCAGGTGCCGGCTGAGCTAGAGGCAAAAATCTACAGGTAGGCACATGGCAAAAAACACCTCTGTTTTCTTTCAAAATATTTGATGTGTCCACGTTGCGTTTTGGGGCATTTCCTGTCACGGGCGCTAGGCCTACCCACACAAGTGAGATATCATTTTTATCGGGAGACTTGGGGGGACGCTGGGTGGAAGGAAATTTGTGGCTCCTCTCAGATTCCAGAACTTTCTGTCACCGAAATGAGAGGAAAACTTGTTTTTTTAGCCACTTTTTGAGGTTTGCAAATGATTCTGGGTAACAGAACCTGGTCAGAGCCCCGCAAGTCACCCCATCTTGGATTCCCCTAGGTCTCTAGTTTTCAAAAATGCACAGGTATGGTAGGTTTCCCTAGGTGGCGGCTGAGCTAGAGGCCAAAATCTACTGGTAGGCACTTTGCAAAAAACACCTCTGTTTTCTTTCAAAATATTTGATGTGTCCACGTTGCGTTTTGGGGCATTTCCTCTCGCGGGCGCTAGGCCTACCCACACAAGTGAAGTATCATTTTTATCGGGAGACTTGGGGGGACGCTGGGTGGAAGGAAATTTGTGGCTCCTCTCAGATTCCAGAACTTTCTGTCACCGAAATGTGAGGAAAACCTGTTTTTTTTGCCACTTTTTGAGGTTTGCAAAGGATTCTGGGTAACAGAACCTGGTCAGAGCCCCGCAAGTCACCCCATCTTGGATTCCCCTTGGTCTCTAGTTTTCAAAAATGCACAGGTTTGGTAGGTTTCCCTAGGTGCCGGCTGAGCTAGAGGCCAAAATGTACAGGCAGGCACTTTGCAAGAAACAGCTGTGTTTTCAGTCAAAAAATGGGATGTGTCCACGTTGTGTTTTGGGGCATTTCCTGTCGCGGGCGCTAGGCCTACCCACACAAGTGAGGTATCATCTTTATCGGGAGACTTGGGGGGACGCTGGGTGGAAGGAAATTTGTGGCTCCTTTCAGATTCCAGAACTTTCTGTCACCGAAATGTGAGGAAAACTTGTTTTTATAGCCACTTTTTGAGGTTTGCAAAGGATTCTGGGTAACAGACCTGGTCAGAGCCCCGCAAGTCACCCCATCTTGGATTCCCCTAGGTCTCTAGTTTTCAAAAATGCACAGGTTTGGTAGGTTTCCCCAGGTGCCGGCTGAGCTAGAGGCAAAAATCTACAGGTAGGCACATGGCAAAAAACACCTCTGTTTTCTTTCAAAATATTTGATGTGTCCACGTTGCGTTTTGGGGCATTTCCTGTCACGGGCGCTAGGCCTACCCACACAAGTGAGATATCATTTTTATCGGGAGACTTGGGGGGACGCTGGGTGGAAGGAAATTTGTGGCTCCTCTCAGATTCCAGAACTTTCTGTCACCGAAATGAGAGGAAAACTTGTTTTTTTAGCCACTTTTTGAGGTTTGCAAATGATTCTGGGTAACAGAACCTGGTCAGAGCCCCGCAAGTCACCCCATCTTGGATTCCCCTAGGTCTCTAGTTTTCAAAAATGCACAGGTATGGTAGGTTTCCCTAGGTGGCGGCTGAGCTAGAGGCCAAAATCTACTGGTAGGCACTTTGCAAAAAACACCTCTGTTTTCTTTCAAAATATTTGATGTGTCCACGTTGCGTTTTGGGGCATTTCCTCTCGCGGGCGCTAGGCCTACCCACACAAGTGAAGTATCATTTTTATCGGGAGACTTGGGGGGACGCTGGGTGGAAGGAAATTTGTGGCTCCTCTCAGAATCCAGAACTTTCTGTCACCGAAATGTGAGGAAAACTTGTTTTTGTATCCACTTTTTGAGGTTTGCAAAGGATTCTGAATACAGAACCTGGTCAGAGCCCCACAAGTCACCCCATCTTGGATTCCCCTAGGTCTCTAGTTTTCAAAAATGCACAGGTTTGGTAGGTTTCCCTAGGTGCCGGCTGAGCTAGAGGCCAAAATCTACAGGTAGGCACTTTGCAAAAAACACCTCTGTTTTCTTTCCAAAAATTTGATGTGTCCACGTTGCGTTTTGGGGCATTTCCTGTCGCGGGCGCTAGGCCTACCCACACAAGTGAGGTATCATTTTTATCGGGAGACTTGGGGGGACGCTGGGTGGAAGGAAATTTGTGGCTCCTCTCAGATTCCAGAACTTTCTGTCACCGAAATTTGAGGAAAACTTGTTTTTTTAGCCACTTTTTGATGTTTGCAAAGGATTCTGGGTAACAGAACCTGGTCAGAGCCCCGCAAGTCACCCCATCTTGGATTACCCTAGGTCTCTTGTTTTAAAAAATGCACAGGTTTGGTAGGTTTCCCTAGGTGCCGGCTGAGCTAGAGGCCAAAATCTACAAGGTAGGCACTTTGCAAAAAAACACCTCTGTTTTCTTTCAAAATATTTGATGTGTCCACGTTGCGTTTTGGGGCATTTCCTGTCGCGGGCGCTAGACCTACCCACACAAGTGAGGTATCATTTTTATCGGGAGACTTGGGGGGACGCTGGGTGGAAGGAAATTTGTGGCTCCTCTCAGAATCCAGAACTTTCTGTAACCGAAATGTGAGGAAAACTTGTTTTTTTAGCCACTTTTTGAGGTTTGCAAAGGATTCTGGGTAACAGAACCTGGTCAGAGCCCCGCAAGTCACCCCATCTTGGATTACCCTAGGTCTCTAGTTTTCAAAAATGCACAGGTTTGGTAGGTTTCCCTAGGTGCCGGCTGAGCTAGAGGCCAAAATCTACAGGGAGGCACTTTGCAAAAAACACCTCTGTTTTCTTTCCAAAAATTTGATGTGTCCACGTTGCGTTTTGGGGCATTTCCTGTCGCGGGCGCTAGGCCTACCCACACAAGTGAGGTATCATTTTTATCGGGAGACTTGGGGGGATGCTGGGTGGAAGGAAATTTGTGGCTCCTCTCAGATTCCAGAACTTTCTGTCACCGAAATGTGAGGAAAACTTGTTTTTGTAGCCACATTTTGAGGTTTGCAAAGGATTCTGGGTAACAGAACCTGGTCAGAGCCCCGCAAGTCACCCCATCTTGGATTCCCCTTGGTCTCTAGTTTTCAAAAATGCACAGGTTTGGTAGGTTTCCCTAGGTGCCGGCTGAGCTAGAGGCCAAAATGTACAGGTAGGCACTTTGCAAAAAACACCTCTGTTTTCTTTCCAAAAATTTGATGTGTCCACTTTGCGTTTTGGGGCATTTCCTGTCGCGGGCGCTAGGCCTACCCACACAAGTGAGGTATCATTTTTATCGGGAGACTTGGGGGGACGCTGGGTGGAAGGAAATTTGTGGCTCCTCTCAGAATCCAGAACTTTCTGTCACCGAAATGTGAGGAAAACTTGTTTTTTTAGCCACTTTTTGAGGTTTGCAAAGGATTCTGGGTAACAGAACCTGGTCAGAGCCCCGCAAGTCACCCCATCTTGGATTACCCTAGGTCTCTAGTTTTCAAAAATGCACAGGTTTGGTAGGTTTCCCTAGGTGCCGGCTGAGCTAGAGGCCAAAATCTACAGGGAGGCACTTTGCAAAAAACACCTCTGTTTTCTTTCCAAAAATTTGATGTGTCCACCTTGCGTTTTGGGGCATTTCCTGTCGCGGGCGCTAGGCCTACCCACACAAGTGAGGTATCATTTTTATCGGGAGACTTGGGGGGATGCTGGGTGGAAGGAAATTTGTGGCTCCTCTCAGATTCCAGAACTTTCTGTCACCGAAATGTGAGGAAAACCTGGTTTTTTTTGCCACTTTTTGAGGTTTGCAAAGGATTCTGGGTAACAGAACCTGGTCAGAGCCCCGCAAGTCACCCCATCTTGGATTCCCCTTGGTCTCTAGTTTTCAAAAATGCACAGGTTTGGTAGGTTTCCCTAGGTGCCGGATGAGCTAGAGGCCAAAATGTACAGGCAGGCACTTTGCAAAAAACAGCTGTGTTTTCTGTCAAAAAATGGGATGTGTCCACGTTGTGTTTTGGGGCATTTCCTGTCGCGGGCGCTAGGCCTACCCACACAAGTGAGGTATCATTTTTATCGGGAGACTTGGGGGGACGCTGGGTGGAAGGAAATTTGTGGCTCCTTTCAGATTCCAGAACTTTCTGTCACCGAAGTGTGAGGAAAACTTGTTTTTATATTCACTTTTTGAGGTTTGCAAAGGATTCTGGGTAACAGAACCTGGTCAGAGCCCCGCAAGTCACCCCATCTTGGATTCCCCTAGGTCTCTAGTTTTCAAAAATGCACAGGTTTGGTAGGTTTTCCCAGGTGCCGGCTGAGCTAGAGGCAAAAATCTACAGGTAGGCACAAGGCAAAAAACACCTCTGTTTTCTTTCAAAATATTTGATGTGTCCACGTTGCGTTTTGGGGCATTTCCTGTCGCGGGCGCTAGGCCTACCCACACAAGTGAGGTATCATTTTTATCGGGAGACTTGGGGGGACGCTGGGTGGAAGGAAATTTGTGGCTCCTCTCAGATTCCAGAACTTTCTGTCACCGAAATGTGAGGAAAACTTGTTTTTGTAGCCACATTTTGAGGTTTGCAAAGGATTCTGGGTAACAGAACCTGGTCAGAGCCCCGCAAGTCACCCCATCTTGGATTCCCCTTGGTCTCTAGTTTTCAAAAATGCACAGGTTTGGTAGGTTTCCCTAGGTGCCGGCTGAGCTAGAGGCCAAAATGTACAGGTAGGCACTTTGCAAAAAACACCTCTGTTTTCTTTCCAAAAATTTGATGTGTCCACTTTGCGTTTTGGGGCATTTCCTGTCGCGGGCGCTAGACCTACCCACACAAGTGAGGTATCATTTTTATCGGGAGACTTGGGGGGACGCTGGGTGGAAGGAAATTTGTGGCTCCTCTCAGAATCCAGAACTTTCTGTCACCGAAATGTGAGGAAAACTTGTTTTTTTAGCCACATTTTGAGGTTTGCAAAGGATTCTGGGTAACAGAACCTGGTCAGAGCCCCGCAAGTCACCCCATCTTGGATTACCCTAGGTCTCTAGTTTTCAAAAATGCACAGGTTTGGTAGGTTTCCCTAGGTGCCGGCTGAGCTAGAGGCCAAAATCTACAGGGAGGCACTTTGCAAAAAACACCTCTGTTTTCTTTCCAAAAATTTGATGTGTCCACGTTGCGTTTTGGGGCATTTCCTGTCGCGGGCGCTAGGCCTACCCACACAAGTGAGGTATCATTTTTATCGGGAGACTTGGGGGGATGCTGGGTGGAAGGAAATTTGTGGCTCCTCTCAGATTCCAGAACTTTCTGTCACCGAAATGTGAGGAAAACCTGTTTTTTTTGCCACTTTTTGAGGTTTGCAAAGGATTCTGGGTAACAGAACCTGGTCAGAGCCCCGCAAGTCACCCCATCTTGGATTCCCCTTGGTCTCTAGTTTTCAAAAATGCACAGGTTTGGTAGGTTTCCCTAGGTGCCGGCTGAGCTAGAGGCCAAAATGTACAGGCAGGCACTTTGCAAAAAACAGCTGTGTTTTCTGTCAAAAAATGGGATGTGTCCACGTTGTGTTTTGGGGCATTTCCTGTCGCGGGCGCTAGGCCTACCCACACAAGTGAGGTATCATTTTTATCGGGAGACTTGGCGGGACACTGGGTGGAAGGAAATTTGTGGCTCCTTTCAGATTCCAGAACTTTCTGTCACCGAAATGTGAGGAAAACTTGTTTTTATAGCCACTTTTTGAGGTTTGCAAAGGATTCTGGGTAACAGAACCTGGTCAGAGCCCCGCAAGTCACCCCATCTTGGATTCCCCTAGGTCTCTAGTTTTCAAAAATGCACAGGTTTGGTAGGTTTTCCCAGGTGCCGGCTGAGCTAGAGGCAAAAATCTACAGGTAGGCACAAGGCAAAAAACACCTCTGTTTTCTTTCAAAATATTTGATGTGTCCACGTTGCGTTTTGGGGCATTTCCTGTCACGGGCGCTAGGCCTACCCACACAAGTGAGATATCGTTTTTATCGGGAGACTTGGGGGGACGCTGGGTGGAAGGAAATTTGTGGCTCCTCTCAGATTCCAGAACTTTCTGTCACCGAAATATGAGGAAAACTTGTTTTTATAGCCACTTTTTGAGGTTTGCAAAGGATTCTGGGTAACAGAACCTGGTCAGAGCCCCGCAAGTCACCCCATCTTGGATTCCCCTAGGTCTCTAGTTTTCAAAAATGCACAGGTTTGGTAGGTTTCCCTAGGTGCCGGCTGAGCTAGAGGCCAAAATCTACAGGTAGGCACTTTGCAAAAAACACCTCTGTTTTCTTTCAAAATATTTGATGTGTCCACGTTGCGTTTTGGGGCATTTCCTGTCGCGGGCGCTAGGCCTACCCACACAAGTGAGGTATAATTTTTATCGGGAGACTTGGGGGGACGCTAGGTGGAAGGAAATTTGTGGCTCCTCTCAGAATCCAGAACTTTCTGTCACCGAAATGTGAGGAAAACTTGTTTTTTTAGCCACTTTTTGAGGTTTGCAAAGGATTCTGGGTAACAGAACCTGGTCAGAGACCCGCAAGTCACCCCATCTTGGATTCCCCTAGGTCTCTAGTTTTCAAAAATGCACAGGTTTGGTAGGTTTCCCTAGGTGCCGGCTGAGCTAGAGGCCAAAATCTACAGGTAGGCACTTTGCAAAAAACACTGTGTTTTCTGTCAATAAATGGGATGTGTCCACGTTGTGTTTTGGGGCATTTCCTGTCGCGGGCGCTAGGCCTACCCACACAAGTGAGGTATCATTTTTATCGGGAGACTTAGGGGGACGCTGGGTGGATGGAAATTTGTGGCTCCTTTCAGATTCCAGAACTTTCTGTCACCGAAATGTGAGGAAAACTTGTTTTTATAGCCACTTTTTGAGGTTTGCAAAGGATTCTGGGTAACAGAACCTGGTCAGAGCCCCGCAAGTCACCCCATCTTGGATTCCCCTAGGTCTCTAGTTTTCAAAAATGCACAGGTTTGGTAGGTTTTCCCAGGTGCCGGCTGAGCTAGAGGCAAAAATCTACAGGTAGGCACAAGGCAAAAAACACCTCTGTTTTCTTTCAAAATATTTGATGTGTCCACGTTGCGTTTTGGGGCATTTCCTGTCACGGGCGCTAGGCCTACCCACACAAGTGAGATATCATTTTTATCGGGAGACTTGGGGGGACGCTGGGTGGAAGGAAATTTGTGGCTCCTCTCAGATTCCAGAACTTTCTGTCACCGAAATGTGAGGAAAACTTGTTTTTATAGTCACTTTTTGAGGTTTGCAAAGGATTCTGGGTAACAGAACCTGGTCAGAGCCCCGCAAGTCACCCCATCTTGGATTCCCCTAGGTCTCTAGTTTTCAAAAATGCACAGGTTTGGTAGGTTTCTCTAGGTGCCGGCTGAGCTAGAGGCCAAAATCTACAGGTAGGCACTTTGCAAAAAACACCTCTGTTTTCTTTCAAAATATTTGATGTGTCCACGTTGCGTTTTGGGGCATTTCCTGTCGCGGGCGCTAGGCCTACCCACACAAGTGATGTATCATTTTTATCGGGAGACTTGGGGGGACGCTAGGTGGAAGGAAATTTGTGGCTCCTCTCAGAATCCAGAACTTTCTGTCACCGAAATGTGAGGAAAACTTGTTTTTTTAGCCACTTTTTGAGGTTTGCAAAGGATTCTGGGTAACAGAACCTGGTCAGAGCCCCGCAAGTCACCCCATCTTGGATTACCCTAGGTCTCTAGTTTTCAAAAATGCACAGGTTTGGTAGGTTTCCCTAGGTGCCGGCTGAGCTAGAGGCCAAAATGTACAGGTAGGCACTTTGCAAAAAACACCTCTGTTTTCTTTCCAAAAATTTGATGTGTCCACTTTGCGTTTTGGGGCATTTCCTGTCGCGGGCGCTAGGCCTACCCACACAAGTGAGGTATCATTTTTATCGGGAGACTTGGGGGGACGCTGGGTGGAAGGAAATTTGTGGCTCCTCTCAGAATCCAGAACTTTCTGTCACCGAAATGTGAGGAAAACTTGTTTTTTTAGCCACTTTTTGAGGTTTGCAAAGGATTCTGGGTAACAGAACCTGGTCAGAGCCCTGCAAGTCACCCCATCTTGGATTACCCTAGGTCTCTAGTTTTCAAAAATGCACAGGTTTGGTAGGTTTCCCTAGGTGCCGGCTGAGCTAGAGGCCAAAATCTACAGGGAGGCACTTTGCAAAAAACACCTCTGTTTTCTTTCCAAAAATTTGATGTGTCCACGTTGCGTTTTGGGGCATTTCCTGTCGCGGGCGCTAGGCCTACCCACACAAGTGAGGTATCATTTTTATCGGGAGACTTGGGGGGATGCTGGGTGGAAGGAAATTTGTGGCTCCTCTCAGATTCCAGAACTTTCTGTCACCGAAATGTGAGGAAAACCTGTTTTTTTTTGCCACTTTTTGAGGTTTGCAAAGGATTCTGGGTAACAGAACCTGGTCAGAGCCCCGCAAGTCACCCCATCTTGGATTCCCCTTGGTCTCTAGTTTTCAAAAATGCACAGGTTTGGTAGGTTTCCCTAGGTGCCGGATGAGCTAGAGGCCAAAATCTACAGGTAGGCACTTTGCAAAAAACAGCTGTGTTTTCTGTCAATAAATGGGATGTGTCCACGTTGTGTTTTGGGGCATTTCCTGTCGCGGGCGCTAGGCCTACCCACACAAGTGAGGTATCATTTTTATCGGGAGACTTAGGGGGACGCTGGGTGGATGGAAATTTGAGGCTCCTTTCAGATTCCAGAACTTTCTGTCACCGAAATGTGAGGAAAACTTGTTTTTATAGCCACTTTTTGAGGTTTGCAAAGGATTCTGGGTAACAGAACCTGGTCAGAGCCCCGCAAGTCACCCCATCTTGGATTACCCTAGGTCTCTAGTTTTCAAAAATGCACAGGTTTGGTAGGTTTCCGCAGGTGCCGGCTGAGCTACAGGCCAAAATCTACAGGTAGGCACTTTGCAAAAAACTCCTCTGTTTTCTTTCAAAATATTTGATGTGTCCACGTTGCGTTTTGGGGCATTTCCTGTCGCGGGCGCTAGACCTACCCTCACAAGTGAGGTATCATTTTTATCGGGAGACTTGGGGGGACGCTGGGTGGAAGGACATTTGTGGCTCCTCTCAGAATCCAGAACTTTCTGTCACCGAAATGTGAGGAAAACTTGTTTTTTTAGCCACTTTTTGAGGTTTGCAAAGGATTCTGGGTAACAGAACCTGGTCAGAGGCCCACAAGTCACCCCATCTTGGATTACCCTAGGTCTCTAGTTTTCAAAAATGCACAGGTTTGGTAGGTTTCCCTAGGTGCCGGCTGAGCTAGAGGCCAAAATCTACAGGTAGGCACTTTGCAAAAAACACCTCTGTTTTCTTTCCAAAAATTTGATGTGTCCACGTTGCGTTTTGGGGCATTTCCTGTCGCGGGCGCTAGGCCTACCCACACAAGTGAGGTATCATTTTTATCGGGAGACTTGGAGGGATGCTGGGTGGAAGGAAATTTGTGGCTCCTCTCAGATTCCAGAACTTTCTGTCACCGAAATGTGAGGAAAACCTGTTTTTTTTTGCCACTTTTTGATGTTTGCAAGGGATTCTGGGTAACAGAACCTGGTCAGAGCCCCGCAAGTCACCCCATCTTGGATTCCTCTTGGTCTCTAGTTTTCAAAAATGCACAGGTTTGGTAGGTTTCCCTAGGTGCCGGCTGAGCTAGAGGCCAAAATGTACAGGCAGGCACTTTGCAAAAAACAGCTGTGTTTTCTGTCAAAAAATGGGATGTGTCCACGTTGTGTTTTGGGGCATTTCCTGTCGCGGGCGCTAGGCCTACCCACACAAGTGAGGTATCATTTTTATCGGGAGACTTGGGGGGACGCTGGGTGGAAGGAAATTTGTGGCTCCTTTCAGATTCCAGAACTTTCTGTCACCGAAATGTGAGGAAAACTTGTTTTTATAGCCACTTTTTGAGGTTTGCAAAGGGTTCTGGGTAACAGACCTGGTCAGAGCCCCGCAAGTCACCCCATCTTGGATTCCCCTAGGTCTCTAGTTTTCAAAAATGCACAGGTTTGGTAGGTTTCCCCAGGTGCCGGCTGAGCTAGAGGCAAAAATCTACAGGTAGGCACATGGCAAAAAACACCTCTGTTTTCTTTCAAAATATTTGATGTGTCCACGTTGCGTTTTGGGGCATTTCCTGTCACGGGCGCTAGGCCTACCCACACAAGTGAGATATCATTTTTATCGGGAGACTTGGGGGGACGCTGGGTGGAAGGATATTTGTGGCTCCTCTCAGATTCCAGAACTTTCTGTCACCGAAATGAGAGGAAAACTTGTTTTTTTAGCCACTTTTTGAGGTTTGCAAATGATTCTGGGTAACAGAACCTGGTCAGAGCCCCGCAAGTCACCCCATCTTGGATTCCCCTAGGTCTCTAGTTTTTAAAAATGCACAGGTATGGTAGGTTTCCCTAGGTGGCGGCTGAGCTAGAGGCCAAAATCTACAGGTAGGCACTTTGCAAAAAACACCTCTGTTTTCTTTCAAAATATTTGATGTGTCCACGTTGCGTTTTGGGGCATTTCCTGTCGCGGGCGCTAGGCCTACCCACACAAGTGAGGTATCATTTTTATCGTGAGACTTGGGGGGACGCTAGGTGGAAGGAAATTTGTGGCTCCTCTCAGAATCCAGAACTTTCTGTCACCGAAATGTGAGGAAAACTTGTTTTTTTAGCCACTTTTTGAGGTTTGCAAAGGATTCTGGGTAACAGAACCTGGTCAGAGCCCCGCAAGTCACCCCATCTTGGATTCCCCTAGGTCTCTAGTTTTAAAAAATGCACAGGTTTGGTAGGTTTCCCTAGGTGCCGGCTGAGCTAGAGGCCAAAATCTACAGGTAGGCACTTTGCAAAAAACACCTCTGTTTTCTTTCCAAAAATTTGATGTGTCCACGTTGCGTTTTGGGGCATTTCCTGTTGCGGGCGCTAGGCCTACCCACACAAGTGAGGTATCATTTTTATCGGGAGACTTGGGGGGATGCTGGGTGGAAGGAAATTTGTGGCTCCTCTCAGATTCCAGAACTTTCTGTCACCGAAATGTGAGGAAAACCTGTTTTTTTGCCACTTTTTGAGGTTTGCAAAGGATTCTGGGTAACAGAACCTGGTCAGAGCCCCGCAAGTCACCCCATCTTGGATTCCCCTAGGTCTCTAGTTTTCAAAAATGCACAGGTTTGGTAGGTTTTCCTAGGTGCCGGCTGAGCTAGAGGCAAAAATCTACAGGTAGGCACAAGGCAAAAAACACCTCTGTTTTCTATCAAAATATTTGATGTGTCCACGTTGCGTTTTTGGGCATTTCCTGTCACGGGCGCTAGGCCTACCCACACAAGTGAGATATCATTTTTATCGGGAGACTTGGGGGGACGCTGGGTGGAAGGAAATTTGTGGCTCCTCTCAGATTCCAGAACTTTCTGTCACCGAAATGTGAGGAAAACTTGTTTTTATAGCCACTTTTTGAGGTTTGCAAAGGATTCTGGGTAACAGAACCTGGTCAGAGACCCACAAGTCACCCCATCTTGGATTCCCCTAGGTCTCTAGTTTTCAAAAATGCACAGGTTTGGTAGGTTTCCCTAGGTGCCGGCTGAGCTAGAGGCCAAAATCTACAGGTAGGCACTTTGCAAAAAACACCTCTGTTTTCTTTCCAAAAATTTGATGTGTCCACGTTGCGTTTTGGGGCATTTCCTTTTGCGGGCGCTAGGCCTACCCACACAAGTGAGGTATCATTTTTATCGGGAGACTTGGGGGGATGCTGGGTGGAAGGAAATTTGTGGCTCCTCTCAGATTCCAGAACTTTCTGTCACCGAAATGTGAGGAAAACTTGTTTTTATAGCCACTTTTTGAGGTTTGCAAAGGATTCTGGGTAACAGAACCTGGTCAGAGACCCACAAGTCACCCCATCTTGGATTCCCCTAGGTCTCTAGTTTTCAAAAATGCACAGGTTTGGTAGGTTTCCCTAGGTGCCGGCTGAGCTAGAGGCCAAAATCTACAGGTAGGCACTTTGCAAAAAACAGCTGTGTTTTCTGTCAATAAATGGGATGTGTCCACGTTGTGTTTTGGGGCATTTCCTGTCGCGGGCGCTAGGCCTACCCACACAAGTGAGGTATCATTTTTATCGGGAGACTTAGGGGGACGCTGGGTGGATGGAAATTTGTGGCTCCTTTCAGATTCCAGAACTTTCTGTCACCGAAATGTGAGGAAAACTTGTTTTTATAGCCACTTTTTGAGGTTTGCAAAGGATTCTGGGTAACAGAACCTGGTCAGAGCCCCGCAAGTCACCCCATCTTGGATTACCCTAGGTCTCTAGTTTTCAAAAATGCACAGGTTTGGTAGGTTTCCGCAGGTGCCGGCTGAGCTACAGGCCAAAATCTACAGGTAGGCACTTTGCAAAAAACACCTCTGTTTTCTTTCAAAATATTTGATGTGTCCACGTTGCGTTTTGGGGCATTTCCTGTCGCGGGCGCTAGACCTACCCACACAAGTGAGGTATCATTTTTATCGGGAGACTTGGGGGGACGCTGGGTGGAAGGACATTTGTGGCTCCTCTCAGAATCCAGAACTTTCTGTCACCGAAATTTGAGGAAAACTTGTTTTTTTAGCCACTTTTTGAGGTTTGCAAAGGATTCTGGGTAACAGAACCTGGTCAGAGCCCCGCAAGTCACCCCATCTTGGATTACCCTAGGTCTCTATTTTTAAAAAATGCACAGGTTTGGTAGGTTTCCCTAGGTGCCGGCTGAGCTAGAGGCCAAAATCTACAGGTAGGCACTTTGCAAAAAACACCTCTGTTTTCTTTCCAAAAATTTGATGTGTCCACGTTGCGTTTTGGGGCATTTCCTGTCGCGGGCGCTAGGCCTACCCACACAAGTGAGGTATCATTTTTATCGGGAGACTTGGGGGGATGCTGGGTGGAAGGAAATTTGTGGCTCCTCTCAGATTCCAGAACTTTCTGTCACCGAAATGTGAGGAAAACCTGTTTTTTTTGCCACTTTTTGAGGTTTGCAAAGGATTCTGGGTAACAGAACCTGGTCTGAGCCCCGCAAGTCACCCCATCTTGGATTCCCCTAGGTCTCTAGTTTTCAAAAATGCACAGGTTTGGTAGGTTTCCCCAGGTGCCGGCTGAGCTAGAGGCAAAAATCTACAGGTAGGCACATGGCAAAAAACACCTCTGTTTTCTTTCAAAATATTTGATGTGTCCACGTTGCGTTTTGGGGCATTTCCTGTCACGGGCGCTAGGCCTACCCACACAAGTGAGATATCATTTTTATCGGGAGACTTGGGGGGACGCTGGGTGGAAGGAAATTTGTGGCTCCTCTCAGATTCCAGAACTTTCTGTCACCGAAATGAGAGGAAAACTTGTTTTTTTAGCCACTTTTTGAGGTTTGCAAATGATTCTGGGTAACAGAACCTGGTCAGAGCCCCGCAAGTCACCCCATCTTGGATTCCCCTAGGTCTCTAGTTTTCAAAAATGCACGGGTATGGTAGGTTTCCCTAGGTGGCGGCTGAGCTAGAGGCCAAAATCTACAGGTAGGCACTTTGCAAAAAACACCTCTGTTTTCTTTCAAAATATTTGATGTGTCCACGTTGCGTTTTGGGGCATTTCCTGTCGCGGGCGCTAGGCCTACCCACACAAGTGAGGTATCATTTTTATCGTGAGACTTGGGGGGACGCTAGGTGGAAGGAAATTTGTGGCTCCTCTCAGAATCCAGAACTTTCTGTCACCGAAATGTGAGGAAAACTTGTTTTTTTAGCCACTTTTTGAGGTTTGCAAAGGATTCTCCTGGTCAGAGCCCCGCAAGTCACCCCATCTTGGATTCCCCTAGGTCTCTAGTTTTAAAAAATGCACAGGTTTGGTAGGTTTCCCTAGGTGCCGGCTGAGCTAGAGGCCAAAATCTACAGGTAGGCACTTTGCAAAAAACACCTCTGTTTTCTTTCCAAAAATTTGATGTGTCCACGTTGCGTTTTGGGGCATTTCCTGTTGCGGGCGCTAGGCCTACCCACACAAGTGAGGTATCATTTTTATCGGGAGACTTGGGGGGATGCTGGGTGGAAGGAAATTTGTGGCTCCTCTCAGATTCCCGAACTTTCTGTCACCGAAATGTGAGGAAAACCTGTTTTTTTTGCCACTTTTTGAGGTTTGCAAAGGATTCTGGGTAACAGAACCTGGTCAGAGCCCCGCAAGTCACACCATCTTGGATTCCCCTAGGTCTCTAGTTTTCAAAAATGCACAGGTTTGGTAGGTTTCCCTAGGTGCCGGCTGAGCTAGAGGCCAAAATGTACAGGCAGGCACTTTGCAAAAAACAGCTGTGTTTTCTGTCAAAAAATGGGATGTGTCCACGTTGTGTTTTGGGGCATTTCCTGTCGCGGGCGCTAGGCCTACCCACACAAGTGAGGTATCATTTTTATCGGGAAACTTAGGGGGACGCTGGGTGGATGGAAATTTGTGGCTCCTTTCAGATTCCAGAACTTTCTGTCACCGAAATGTGAGGAAAACTTGTTTTTATAGCCACTTTTTGAGGTTTGCAAAGGATTCTGGGTAACAGAACCTGGTCAGAGCCCCGCAAGTCACCCCATCTTGGATTACACTAGGTCTCTAGTTTTAAAAAATGCACAGGTTTGGTAGGTTTCCGCAGGTGCCAGCTGAGCTAGAGGCCAAAATCTACAGGTAGGCACTTTGCAAAAAACACCTCTGTTTTCTTTCCAAAAATTTGATGTGTCCACGTTGCGTTTTGGGGCATTTCCTGTTGCGGGCGCTAGGCCTACCCACACAAGTGAGGTATCATTTTTATCGGGAGACTTGGGGGGATGCTGGGTGGAAGGAAATTTGTGGCTCCTCTCAGATTCCAGAACTTTCTGTCACCGAAATGTGAGGAAAACCTGTTTTTTTTGCCACTTTTTGAGGTTTGCAAAGGATTCTGGGTAACAGAACCTGGTCAGAGCCCCGCAAGTCACCCCATCTTGGAATCCCCTTGGTCTCTAGTTTTCAAAAATGCACAGGTTTGGTAGGTTTCCCTAGGTGCCGGCTGAGCTAGAGGCCAAAATGTACAGGCAGGCACTTTGTAAAAAACAGCTGTGTTTTCTGTCAAAAAATGGGATGTGTCCACGTTGTGTTTTGGGGCATTTCCTGTTGCGGGCGCTAGGCCTACCCACACAAGTGAGGTATCATTTTTATCGGGAGACTTGGGGGGACGCTGGGTGGAAGGAAATTTGTGGCTCCTCTCAGATTCCAGAACTTTCTGTCACCGAAATGTGAGTAAAACTTGTTTTTTTAGCCACTTTTTGAGGTTTGCAAAATATTCTGGGTAACAGAACCTGGTCAGAGCCCCGCAAGTCACCCCATCTTGGATTCCCCTAGGTCTCTAGTTTTAAAAAATGCACAGGTTTGGTAGGTTTCCCTAGGTGCCGGCTGAGCTAGAGGCCAAAATCTACAGGTAGGCACTTTGCAAAAAACACCTCTGTTTTCTTTCCAAAAATTTGATGTGTCCACGTTGCGTTTTGGGGCATTTCCTGTTGCGGGCGCTAGGCCTACCCACACAAGTGAGGAATCATTTTTATCGGGAGACTTGGGGGGATGCTGGGAGGAAGGGAATTTGTGGCTCCTCTCAGATTCCAGAACTTTCTGTCACCGAAATGTGAGGAAAACCTGTTTTTTTGCCACTTTTTGAGGTTTGCAAAGGATTCTGGGTAACAGAACCTGGTCAGAGCCCCGCAAGTCACCCCATCTTGGATTCCCCTAGGTCTCTAGTTTTCAAAAATGCACAGGTTTGGTAGGTTTCCCTAGGTGCCGGCTGAGCTAGAGGCCAAAATGTACAGGCAGGCACTTTTACAAAAAACAGCAGTGTTTTCTGTCAAAAAATGGGATGTGTCCATGTTGTGTTTTGGAGCATTTCCTGTCGCGGGCGCTGGGCCTACCCACACAAGTGAGGTATCATTTTTATCGGGAGAATTAGGGGGACGCTGGGTGGATGGAAATTTGTGGCTCCTTTCAGATTCCAGAACTTTCTGTCACCGAAATGTGAGGAAAACTGTTTTTTATAGCCACTTTTTGAGGTTTGCAAAGGATTCTGGGTAACAGAACCTGGTCAGAGCCCCGCAAGTCACCCCATCTTAGATTACCGTAGGTCTCTAGTTTTAAAAAATGCACAGGTTTGGTAGGTTTCCGCAGGTGCCGGCTGAGCTAGAGGCCAAAATCTACAGGTAGGCACTTTGCAAAAAACACCTTTGTTTTCTTTCAAAATATTTGATGTGTCCACGTTGCGTTTTGGGGCATTTCCTGTCGCGGGCGCTAGACCTACCCACACAAGTGAGGTATCATTTTTATCGGGAGACTTGGGGGGACGCTGGGTGGAAGGAAATTTGTGGCTCCTCTCAGAATCCAGAACTTTCTGTCACCGAAATGTGAGGAAAACTTGTTTTTTTAGCCACTTTTTGAGGTTTGCAAAGGATTCTGGGTAACAGAACCTGGTCAGAGCCCCTCAAGTCACCCCATCCTGGATTCCCCTTGGTCTCTAGTTTTCAAAAATGCACAGGTTTGGTAGGTTTCCCTAGGTGCCGGCTGAGCTAGAGGCCAAAATCTACAGGTAGGCACTTTGCAAAAAACACCTCTGTTTTCTTTCCAAAAATTTGATGTGTCCACGTTGCGTTTTGGGGCATTTCCTGTTGCGGGCGCTAGGCCTACCCACACAAGTGAGGTATCATTTTTATCGGGAGACTTGGGGGGATGCTGGGGGCAAGGAAATTTGTGGCTCCTCTCAGATTCCAGAACTTTCTGTCACCGAAATGTGAGGAAAACCTGTTTTTTTTGCCACTTTTTGAGGTTTGCAAAGGATTCTGGGTAACAGAACCTGGTCAGAGCCCCGCAAGTCACCCCATCTTGGATTCCCCTAGGTCTCTAGTTGTAAAAAATGCACAGGTTTGGTAAGTTTCCCTAGGTGCCGGCTGAGCTAGAGGCCAAAATGTACAGGCAGGCACTTTGCAAAAAACAGCTGTGTTTTCTGTCAAAAAATGGGATGTGTCCACGTTGTGTTTTGGGGCATTTACTGTCGCGGGCGCTAAGCCTACCCACACAAGTGAGGTATCATTTTTATCGGGAGACTTAGGGGGACGCTGGGTGGATGGAAATTTGTGGCTCCTTTCAGATTCCAGAACTTTCTGTCACCGAAATGTGAGGAAACTTACTTGTTTTTATAGCCACTTTTTGAGGTTTGCAAAGGATTCTGGGTAACAGAACCTGGTCAGAGCCCCGCAAGTCACCCCATCTTGGATTACCCTAGGTCTCTAGTTTTAAAAAATGCACAGGTTTGGTAGGTTTCCGCAGGTGCCGGCTGAGCTAGAGGCCAAAATCTACCGGTAGGCACTTTGCAAAAAACACCTCTGTTTTCTTTCAAAATATTTGATGTGTCCACGTTGCGTTTTGGGGCATTTCCTGTCGCGGGCGCTAGACCTACCCACACAAGTGAGGTATCATTTTTATCGGGAGACTTGGGGGGACACTGGGTGGAAGGAAATTTGTGGCTCCTCTCAGAACCCAGAACTTTCTGTCACCGAAATGTGAGGAAAACTTGTTTTTTTAGCCACTTTTTGAGGTTTGCAAAGGATTCTGGGTAACAGAACCTGGTCAGAGCCCCGAAGTCACCCCATCTTGGATTACCCTAGGTCTCTAGTTTTCAAAAATGCACAGGTTTGGTAGGTTTCCCTCGGTGCCGGCTGAGCTAGAGGCCAAAATCTACAGGTAGGCACTTTGCAAAAAACACCTCTGTTTTCTTTCCAAAAATTTGATGTGTCCACGTTGCGTTTTGGGGCATTTCCTGTCGCGGGCGCTAGGCCTACCCACACAAGTGAGGTATCATTTTTATCGGGAGACTTGGGGGGATGCTGGGTGGAAGGAAATTTGTGGCTCCTCTCAGATTCCAGAACTTTCTGTCACCGATATGTGAGGAAAACCTGTTTTTTTTGCCACTTTTTGAGGTTTGCAAAGGATTCTGGGTAACAGAACCTGGTCAGAGCCCCGCAAGTCACCCCATCTTGGATTCCCCTTGGTCTCTAGTTTTCAGAAATGCACAGGTTTGGTAGGTTTCCCTAGGTGCCGGCTGAGCTAGAGGCCAAAATGTACAGGCAGGCACTTTGCAAAAAACAGCTGTGTTTTCTGTCAAAAAATGGGATGTGTCCACGTTGTGTTTTGGGGCATTTCCTGTCGCGGGCGCTAGGCCTACCCACACAAGTGAGGTATCATTTTTATCGGGAGACTTGGGGGGACGCTGGGTGGAAGGAAATTTGTGGCTCCTTTCAGATTCCAGAACTTTCTGTCACCGAAATGTGAGGAAAACTTGTTTTTATAGCCACTTTTTGAGGTTTGCAAAGGATTCTGGGTAACAGAACCTGGTCAGAGCCCCGCAAGTCACCCCATCTTGGATTCCCCTTGGTCTCTAGTTTTCAGAAATGCACAGGTTTGGTAGGTTTCCCTAGGTGCCGGCTGAGCTAGAGGCCAAAATGTACAGGCAGGCACTTTTACAAAAAACAGCTGTGTTTTCTGTCAAAAAATGGGATGTGTCCATGTTGTGTTTTGGAGCATTTCCTGCCGCGGGCGCTAGGCCTACCCACACAAGTGAGGTATCATTTTTATCGGGAGACTTAGGGGGACGCTGGGTGGATGGAAATTTGTGGCTCCTTTCAGATTCCAGAACTTTCTGTCACCGAAATGTGAGGAAAACTGGATTTTATAGCCACTTTTTGAGGTTTGCAAAGGATTCTGGGTAACAGAACCTGGTCAGAGCCCCGCAAGTCACCCCATCTTAGATTACCCTAGGTCTCTAGTTTTAAAAAATGCACAGGTTTGGTAGGTTTCCGCAGGTGCCGGCTGAGCTAGAGGCCAAAATCTACAGGTAGGCACTTTGCAAAAAACACCTTTGTTTTCTTTCAAAATATTTGATGTGTCCACGTTGCGTTTTGGGGCATTTCCTGTTGCGGGCGCTAGGCCTACCCACACAAGTGAGGTATCATTTTTATCGGGAGACTTGGGGGGACGCTGGGTGGAAGGACATTTGTGGCTCCTCTCAGAATCCAGAACTTTCTGTCACCGAAATGTGAGGAAAACTTGTTTTTTTAGCCACTTTTTGAGGTTTGCAAAGGATTCTGGGTAACAGAACCTGGTCAGAGCCCCGCAAGACACCCCATCTTGGATTACCCTAGGTCTCTATTTTTCAAAAATGCACAGGTTTGGTAGGTTTCCCTAGGTGCCGGCTGAGCTAGAGGCCAAAATCTACAGGTAGGCACTTTGCAAAAAACACCTCTGTTTTCTTTCCAAAAATTTGATGTGTCCACGTTGTGTTTTGGGGCATTTCCTGTCGCGGGCGCTAGGCCTACCCACACAAGTGAGGTATCATTTTTATCGGGAGACTTGGGGGGATGCTGGGTGGAAGGAAATTTGTGGCTCCTCTCAGATTCCAGAACTTTCTGTCACCGAAATGTGAGGAAAACCTGTTTTTTTGCCACTTTTTGAGGTTTGCAAAGGATTCTGGGTAACAGAACCTGGTCTGAGCCCCGCAAGTCACCCCATCTTGGATTCCCCTAGGTCTCTAGTTTTAAAAAATGCACAGGTTTGGTAGGTTTCCCCAGGTGCCCGCTGAGCTAGAGGCAAAAATCTACAGGTAGGCACATGGCAAAAAACACCTCTGTTTTCTTTCAAAATATTTGATGTGTCCACGTTGCGTTTTGGGGCATTTCCTGTCACGGGCGCTAGGCCTACCCACACAAGTGAGATATCATTTTTATCGGGAGACTTGGGGGGACGCTGGGTGGAAGGAAATTTGTGGCTCCTCTCAGATTCCAGAACTTTCTGTCACCGAAATGAGAGGAAAACTTGTTTTTTTAGCCACTTTTTGAGGTTTGCAAATGATTCTGGGTAACAGAACCTGGTCAGAGCCCCGCAAGTCACCCCATCTTGGATTCCCCTAGGTCTCTAGTTTTCAAAAATGCACAGGTATGGTAGGTTTCCCTAGGTGGCGGCTGAGCTAGAGGCCAAAATCTACAGGTAGGCACTTTGCAAAAAACACCTCTGTTTTCTTTCAAAATATTTGATGTGTCCACGTTGCGTTTTGGGGCATTTCCTGTCGCGGGCGCTAGGCCTACCCACACAAGTGAGGTATCATTTTTATCGTGAGACTTGGGGGGACGCTAGGTGGAAGGAAATTTGTGGCTCCTCTCAGAATCCAGAACTTTCTGTCACCGAAATGTGAGGAAAACTTGTTTTTTTAGCCACTTTTTGAGGTTTGCAAAGGATTCTGGGTAACAGAACCTGGTCAGATCCCCGCAAGTCACCCCATCTTGGATTCCCCTAGGTCTCTAGTTTTAAAAAATGCACAGGTTTGGTAGGTTTCCCTAGGTGCCGGCTGAGCTAGAGGCCAAAATCTACAGGTAGGCACTTTGCAAAAAACACCTCTGTTTTCTTTCCAAAAATTTGATGTGTCCACGTTGCGTTTTGGGGCATTTCCTGTTGCGGGCGCTAGGCCTACCCACACAAGTGAGGTATCATTTTTATCGGGAGACTTGGGGGGATGCTGGGTGGAAGGAAATTTGTGGCTCCTCTCAGATTCCCGAACTTTCTGTCACCGAAATGTGAGGAAAACCTGTTTTTTTTGCCACTTTTTGAGGTTTGCAAAGGATTCTGGGTAACAGAACCTGGTCAGAGCCCCGCAAGTCACCCCATCTTGGATTCCCCTAGGTCTCTAGTTTTCAAAAATGCACAGGTTTGGTAGGTTTCCCTAGGTGCCGGCTGAGCTAGAGGCCAAAATGTACAGGTAGGCACTTTGCAAAAAACACCTCTGTTTTCTTTCAAAATATTTGATGTGTCCACGTTGCGTTTTGGGGCATTTCCTGTCGCGGGCGCTAGACCTACCCACACAAGTGAGGTATCATTTTTATCGGGAGACTTGGGGGGACGCTGGGTGGAAGGACATTTGTGGCTCCTCTCAGAATCCAGAACTTTCTGTCACCGAAATTTGAGGAAAACTTGTTTTTTTAGCCACTTTTTGAGGTTTGCAAAGGATTCTGGGTAACAGAACCTGGTCAGAGCCCCGCAAGTCACCCCATCTTGGATTACCCTAGGTCTCTATTTTTAAAAAATGCACAGGTTTGGTAGGTTTCCCTAGGTGCCGGCTGAGCTAGAGGCCAAAATCTACAGGTAGGCACTTTGCAAAAAACACCTCTGTTTTCTTTCCAAAAATTTGATGTGTCCACGTTGCGTTTTGGGGCATTTCCTGTCGCGGGCGCTAGGCCTACCCACACAAGTGAGGTATCATTTTTATCGGGAGACTTGGGGGGATGCTGGGTGGAAGGAAATTTGTGGCTCCTCTCAGATTCCAGAACTTTCTGTCACCGAAATGTGAGGAAAACCTGTTTTTTTTGCCACTTTTTGAGGTTTGCAAAGGATTCTGGGTAACAGAACCTGGTCTGAGCCCCGCAAGTCACCCCATCTTGGATTCCCCTAGGTCTCTAGTTTTCAAAAATGCACAGGTTTGGTAGGTTTCCCCAGGTGCCGGCTGAGCTAGAGGCAAAAATCTACAGGTAGGCACATGTCAAAAAACACCTCTGTTTTCTTTCAAAATATTTGATGTGTCCACGTTGCGTTTTGGGGCATTTCCTGTCACGGGCGCTAGGCCTACCCACACAAGTGAGATATCATTTTTATCGGGAGACTTGGGGGGACGCTGGGTGGAAGGAAATTTGTGGCTCCTCTCAGATTCCAGAACTTTCTGTCACCGAAATGAGAGGAAAACTTGTTTTTTTAGCCACTTTTTGAGGTTTGCAAATGATTCTGGGTAACAGAACCTGGTCAGAGCCCCGCAAGTCACCCCATCTTGGATTCCCCTAGGTCTCTAGTTTTCAAAAATGCACAGGTATGGTAGGTTTCCCTAGGTGGCGGCTGAGCTAGAGGCCAAAATCTACAGGTAGGCACTTTGCAAAAAACACCTCTGTTTTCTTTCAAAATATTTGATGTGTCCACGTTGCGTTTTGGGGCATTTCCTGTCGCGGGCGCTAGGCCTACCCACACAAGTGAGGTATCATTTTTATCGTGAGACTTGGGGGGACGCTAGGTGGAAGGAAATTTGTGGCTCCTCTCAGAATCCAGAACTTTCTGTCACCGAAATGTGAGGAAAACTTGTTTTTTTAGCCACTTTTTGAGGTTTGCAAAGGATTCTGGGTAACAGAACCTGGTCAGAGCCCCGCAAGTCACCCCATCTTGGATTCCCCTAGGTCTCTAGTTTTAAAAAATGCACAGGTTTGGTAGGTTTCCCTAGGTGCCGGCTGAGCTAGAGGCCAAAATCTACAGGTAGGCACTTTGCAAAAAACACCTCTGTTTTCTTTCCAAAAATTTGATGTGTCCACGTTGCGTTTTGGGGCATTTCCTGTTGCGGGCGCTAGGCCTACCCACACAAGTGAGGTATCATTTTTATCGGGAGACTTGGGGGGATGCTGGGTGGAAGGAAATTTGTGGCTCCTCTCAGATTCCCGAACTTTCTGTCACCGAAATGTGAGGAAAACCTGTTTTTTTTGCCACTTTTTGAGGTTTGCAAAGGATTCTGGGTAACAGAACCTGGTCAGAGCCCCGCAAGTCACCCCATCTTGGATTCCCCTAGGTCTCTAGTTTTCAAAAATGCACAGGTTTGGTAGGTTTCCCTAGGTGCCGGCTGAGCTAGAGGCCAAAATGTACAGGCAGGCACTTTGCAAAAAACAGCTGTGTTTTCTGTCAAAAAATGGGATGTGTCCACGTTGTGTTTTGGGGCATTTCCTGTCGCGGGCGCTAGGCCTACCCACACAAGTGAGGTATCATTTTTATCGGGAAACTTAGGGGGACGCTGGGTGGATGGAAATTTGTGGCTCCTTTCAGATTCCAGAACTTTCTGTCACCGAAATGTGAGGAAAACTTGTTTTTATAGCCACTTTTTGAGGTTTGCAAAGGATTCTGGGTAACAGAACCTGGTCAGAGCCCCGCAAGTCACCCCATCTTGGATTACACTAGGTCTCTAGTTTTAAAAAATGCACAGGTTTGGTAGGTTTCCGCAGGTGCCAGCTGAGCTAGAGGCCAAAATCTACAGGTAGGCACTTTGCAAAAAACACCTCTGTTTTCTTTCCAAAAATTTGATGTGTCCACGTTGCGTTTTGGGGCATTTCCTGTTGCGGGCGCTAGGCCTACCCACACAAGTGAGGTATCATTTTTATCGGGAGACTTGGGGGGATGCTGGGTGGAAGGAAATTTGTGGCTCCTCTCAGATTCCAGAACTTTCTGTCACCGAAATGTGAGGAAAACCTGTTTTTTTTGCCACTTTTTGAGGTTTGCAAAGGATTCTGGGTAACAGAACCTGGTCAGAGCCCCGCAAGTCACCCCATCTTGGAATCCCCTTGGTCTCTAGTTTTCAAAAATGCACAGGTTTGGTAGGTTTCCCTAGGTGCCGGCTGAGCTAGAGGCCAAAATGTACAGGCAGGCACTTTGTAAAAAACAGCTGTGTTTTCTGTCAAAAAATGGGATGTGTCCACGTTGTGTTTTGGGGCATTTCCTGTTGCGGGCGCTAGGCCTACCCACACAAGTGAGGTATCATTTTTATCGGGAGACTTGGGGGGACGCTGGGTGGAAGGAAATTTGTGGCTCCTCTCAGATTCCAGAACTTTCTGTCACCGAAATGTGAGTAAAACTTGTTTTTTTAGCCACTTTTTGAGGTTTGCAAAATATTCTGGGTAACAGAACCTGGTCAGAGCCCCGCAAGTCACCCCATCTTGGATTCCCCTAGGTCTCTAGTTTTAAAAAATGCACAGGTTTGGTAGGTTTCCCTAGGTGCCGGCTGAGCTAGAGGCCAAAATCTACAGGTAGGCACTTTGCAAAAAACACCTCTGTTTTCTTTCCAAAAATTTGATGTGTCCACGTTGCGTTTTGGGGCATTTCCTGTTGCGGGCGCTAGGCCTACCCACACAAGTGAGGAATCATTTTTATCGGGAGACTTGGGGGGATGCTGGGAGGAAGGGAATTTGTGGCTCCTCTCAGATTCCAGAACTTTCTGTCACCGAAATGTGAGGAAAACCTGTTTTTTTTGCCACTTTTTGAGGTTTGCAAAGGATTCTGGGTAACAGAACCTGGTCAGAGCCCCGCAAGTCACCCCATCTTGGATTCCCCTAGGTCTCTAGTTTTCAAAAATGCACAGGTTTGGTAGGTTTCCCTAGGTGCCGGCTGAGCTAGAGGCCAAAATGTACAGGCAGGCACTTTTACAAAAAACAGCAGTGTTTTCTGTCAAAAAATGGGATGTGTCCATGTTGTGTTTTGGAGCATTTCCTGTCGCGGGCGCTGGGCCTACCCACACAAGTGAGGTATCATTTTTATCGGGAGACTTAGGGGGACGCTGGGTGGATGGAAATTTGTGGCTCCTTTCAGATTCCAGAACTTTCTGTCACCGAAATGTGAGGAAAACTGGTTTTTATAGCCACTTTTTGAGGTTTGCAAAGGATTCTGGGTAACAGAACCTGGTCAGAGCCCCGCAAGTCACCCCATCTTAGATTACCCTAGGTCTCTAGTTTTAAAAAATGCACAGGTTTGGTAGGTTTCCGCAGGTGCCGGCTGAGCTAGAGGCCAAAATCTACAGGTAGGCACTTTGCAAAAAACACCTTTGTTTTCTTTCAAAATATTTGATGTGTCCACGTTGCGTTTTGGGGCATTTCCTGTCACGGGCGCTAGACCTACCCACACAAGTGAGGTATCATTTTTATCGGGAGACTTGGGGGGACGCTGGGTGGAAGGAAATTTGTGGCTCCTCTCAGAATCCAGAACTTTCTGTCACCGAAATGTGAGGAAAACTTGTTTTTTTAGCCACTTTTTGAGGTTTGCAAAGGATTCTGGGTAACAGAACCTGGTCAGAGCCCCTCAAGTCACCCCATCCTGGATTCCCCTTGGTCTCTAGTTTTCAAAAATGCACAGGTTTGGTAGGTTTCCCTAGGTGCCGGCTGAGCTAGAGGCCAAAATCTACAGGTAGGCACTTTGCAAAAAACACCTCTGTTTTCTTTCCAAAAATTTGATGTGTCCACGTTGCGTTTTGGGGCATTTCCTGTTGCGGGCGCTAGGCCTACCCACACAAGTGAGGTATCATTTTTATCGGGAGACTTGGGGGGATGCTGGGGGGAAGGAAATTTGTGGCTCCTCTCAGATTCCAGAACTTTCTGTCACCGAAATGTGAGGAAAACCTGTTTTTTTTGCCACTTTTTGAGGTTTGCAAAGGATTCTGGGTAACAGAACCTGGTCAGAGCCCCGCAAGTCACCCCATCTTGGATTCCCCTAGGCCTCTAGTTGTAAAAAATGCACAGGTTTGGTAAGTTTCCCTAGGTGCCGGCTGAGCTAGAGGCCAAAATGTACAGGCAGGCACTTTGCAAAAAACAGCTGTGTTTTCTGTCAAAAAATGGGATGTGTCCACGTTGTGTTTTGGGGCATTTCCTGTCGCGGGCGCTAAGCCTACCCACACAAGTGAGGTATCATTTTTATCGGGAGACTTAGGGGGACGCTGGGTGGATGGAAATTTGTGGCTCCTTTCAGATTCCAGAACTTTCTGTCACCGAAATGTGAGGAAACTTACTTGTTTTTATAGCCACTTTTTGAGGTTTGCAAAATATTCTGGGTAACAGAACCTGGTCAGAGCCCCGCAAGTCACCCCATCTTGGATTCCCCTAGGTCTCTAGTTTTCAAAAATGCACAGGTTTGGTAGGTTTCCCTAGGTGCCGGCTGAGCTAGAGGCCAAAATGTACAGGCAGGCACTTTGCAAAAAACAGCTGTGTTTTCTGTCAAAAAATGGGATGTGTCCACGTTGTGTTTTGGGGCATTTCCTGTCGCGGGCGCTAGGCCTACCCACACAAGTGAGGTATCATTTTTATCGGGAAACTTAGGGGGACGCTGGGTGGATGGAAATTTGTGGCTCCTTTCAGATTCCAGAACTTTCTGTCACCGAAATGTGAGGAAAACTTGTTTTTATAGCCACTTTTTGAGGTTTGCAAAGGATTCTGGGTAACAGAACCTGGTCAGAGCCCCGCAAGTCACCCCATCTTGGATTACACTAGGTCTCTAGTTTTAAAAAATGCACAGGTTTGGTAGGTTTCCGCAGGTGCCAGCTGAGCTAGAGGCCAAAATCTACAGGTAGGCACTTTGCAAAAAACACCTCTGTTTTCTTTCCAAAAATTTGATGTGTCCACGTTGCGTTTTGGGGCATTTCCTGTTGCGGGCGCTAGGCCTACCCACACAAGTGAGGTATCATTTTTATCGGGAGACTTGGGGGGATGCTGGGTGGAAGGAAATTTGTGGCTCCTCTCAGATTCCAGAACTTTCTGTCACCGAAATGTGAGGAAAACCTGTTTTTTTTGCCACTTTTTGAGGTTTGCAAAGGATTCTGGGTAACAGAACCTGGTCAGAGCCCCGCAAGTCACCCCATCTTGGAATCCCCTTGGTCTCTAGTTTTCAAAAATGCACAGGTTTGGTAGGTTTCCCTAGGTGCCGGCTGAGCTAGAGGCCAAAATGTACAGGCAGGCACTTTGTAAAAAACAGCTGTGTTTTCTGTCAAAAAATGGGATGTGTCCACGTTGTGTTTTGGGGCATTTCCTGTTGCGGGCGCTAGGCCTACCCACACAAGTGAGGTATCATTTTTATCGGGAGACTTGGGGGGACGCTGGGTGGAAGGAAATTTGTGGCTCCTCTCAGATTCCAGAACTTTCTGTCACCGAAATGTGAGTAAAACTTGTTTTTTTAGCCACTTTTTGAGGTTTGCAAAATATTCTGGGTAACAGAACCTGGTCAGAGCCCCGCAAGTCACCCCATCTTGGATTCCCCTAGGTCTCTAGTTTTAAAAAATGCACAGGTTTGGTAGGTTTCCCTAGGTGCCGGCTGAGCTAGAGGCCAAAATCTACAGGTAGGCACTTTGCAAAAAACACCTCTGTTTTCTTTCCAAAAATTTGATGTGTCCACGTTGCGTTTTGGGGCATTTCCTGTTGCGGGCGCTAGGCCTACCCACACAAGTGAGGAATCATTTTTATCGGGAGACTTGGGGGGATGCTGGGAGGAAGGGAATTTGTGGCTCCTCTCAGATTCCAGAACTTTCTGTCACCGAAATGTGAGGAAAACCTGTTTTTTTGCCACTTTTTGAGGTTTGCAAAGGATTCTGGGTAACAGAACCTGGTCAGAGCCCCGCAAGTCACCCCATCTTGGATTCCCCTAGGTCTCTAGTTTTCAAAAATGCACAGGTTTGGTAGGTTTCCCTAGGTGCCGGCTGAGCTAGAGGCCAAAATGTACAGGCAGGCACTTTTACAAAAAACAGCAGTGTTTTCTGTCAAAAAATGGGATGTGTCCATGTTGTGTTTTGGAGCATTTCCTGTCGCGGGCGCTGGGCCTACCCACACAAGTGAGGTATCATTTTTATCGGGAGACTTAGGGGGACGCTGGGTGGATGGAAATTTGTGGCTCCTTTCAGATTCCAGAACTTTCTGTCACCGAAATGTGAGGAAAACTGGTTTTTATAGCCACTTTTTGAGGTTTGCAAAGGATTCTGGGTAACAGAACCTGGTCAGAGCCCCGCAAGTCACCCCATCTTAGATTACCCTAGGTCTCTAGTTTTAAAAAATGCACAGGTTTGGTAGGTTTCCGCAGGTGCCGGCTGAGCTAGAGGCCAAAATCTACAGGTAGGCACTCTGCAAAAAACACCTTTGTTTTCTTTCAAAATATTTGATGTGTCCACGTTGCGTTTTGGGGCATTTCCTGTCGCGGGCGCTAGACCTACCCACACAAGTGAGGTATCATTTTTATCGGGAGACTTGGGGGGACGCTGGGTGGAAGGAAATTTGTGGCTCCTCTCAGAATCCAGAACTTTCTGTCACCGAAATGTGAGGAAAACTTGTTTTTTTAGCCACTTTTTGAGGTTTGCAAAGGATTCTGGGTAACAGAACCTGGTCAGAGCCCCTCAAGTCACCCCATCCTGGATTCCCCTTGGTCTCTAGTTTTCAAAAATGCACAGGTTTGGTAGGTTTCCCTAGGTGCCGGCTGAGCTAGAGGCCAAAATCTACAGGTAGGCACTTTGCAAAAAACACCTCTGTTTTCTTTCCAAAAATTTGATGTGTCCACGTTGCGTTTTGGGGCATTTCCTGTTGCGGGCGCTAGGCCTACCCACACAAGTGAGGTATCATTTTTATCGGGAGACTTGGGGGGATGCTGGGGGGAAGGAAATTTGTGGCTCCTCTCAGATTCCAGAACTTTCTGTCACCGAAATGTGAGGAAAACCTGTTTTTTTTGCCACTTTTTGAGGTTTGCAAAGGATTCTGGGTAACAGAACCTGGTCAGAGCCCCGCAAGTCACCCCATCTTGGATTCCCCTAGGTCTCTAGTTGTAAAAAATGCACAGGTTTGGTAAGTTTCCCTAGGTGCCGGCTGAGCTAGAGGCCAAAATGTACAGGCAGGCACTTTGCAAAAAACAGCTGTGTTTTCTGTCAAAAAATGGGATGTGTCCACGTTGTGTTTTGGGGCATTTCCTGTTGCGGGCGCTAAGCCTACCCACACAAGTGAGGTATCATTTTTATCGGGAGACTTAGGGGGACGCTGGGTGGATGGAAATTTGTGGCTCCTTTCAGATTCCAGAACTTTCTGTCACCGAAATGTGAGGAAACTTACTTGTTTTTATAGCCACTTTTTGAGGTTTGCAAAGGATTCTGGGTAACAGAACCTGGTCAGAGCCCCGCAAGTCACCCCATCTTGGATTACCCTAGGTCTCTAGTTTTAAAAAATGCACAGGTTTGGTAGGTTTCCGCAGGTGCCGGCTGAGCTAGAGGCCAAAATCTACCGGTAGGCACTTTGCAAAAAACACCTCTGTTTTCTTTCAAAATATTTGATGTGTCCACGTTGCGTTTTGGGGCATTTCCTGTCGCGGGCGCTAGACCTACCCACACAAGTGAGGTATCATTTTTATCGGGAGACTTGGGGGGACACTGGGTGGAAGGAAATTTGTGGCTCCTCTCAGAACCCAGAACTTTCTGTCACCGAAATGTGAGGAAAACTTGTTTTTTTAGCCACTTTTTGAGGTTTGCAAAGGATTCTGGGTAACAGAACCTGGTCAGAGCCCCGAAGTCACCCCATCTTGGATTACCCTAGGTCTCTAGTTTTCAAAAATGCACAGGTTTGGTAGGTTTCCCTCGGTGCCGGCTGAGCTAGAGGCCAAAATCTACAGGTAGGCACTTTGCAAAAAACACCTCTGTTTTCTTTCCAAAAATTTGATGTGTCCACGTTGCGTTTTGGGGCATTTCCTGTCGCGGGCGCTAGGCCTACCCACACAAGTGAGGTATCATTTTTATCGGGAGACTTGGGGGGATGCTGGGTGGAAGGAAATTTGTGGCTCCTCTCAGATTCCAGAACTTTCTGTCACCGAAATGTGAGGAAAACCTGTTTTTTTTGCCACTTTTTGAGGTTTGCAAAGGATTCTGGGTAACAGAACCTGGTCAGAGCCCCGCAAGTCACCCCATCTTGGATTCCCCTTGGTCTCTAGTTTTCAGAAATGCACAGGTTTGGTAGGTTTCCCTAGGTGCCGGCTGAGCTAGAGGCCAAAATGTACAGGCAGGCACTTTGCAAAAAACAGCTGTGTTTTCTGTCAAAAAATGGGATGTGTCCACGTTGTGTTTTGGGGCATTTCCTGTCGCGGGCGCTAGGCCTACCCACACAAGTGAGGTATCATTTTTATCGGGAGACTTGGGGGGACGCTGGGTGGAAGGAAATTTGTGGCTCCTTTCAGATTCTAGAACTTTCTGTCACCGAAATGTGAGGAAAACTTGTTTTTATAGCCACTTTTTGAGGTTTGCAAAGGATTCTGGGTAACAGAACCTGGTCAGAGCCCCGCAAGTCACCCCATCTTGGATTCCCCTTGGTCTCTAGTTTTCAGAAATGCACAGGTTTGGTAGGTTTCCCTAGGTGCCGGCTGAGCTAGAGGCCAAAATGTACAGGCAGGCACTTTTACAAAAAACAGCTGTGTTTTCTGTCAAAAAATGGGATGTGTCCATGTTGTGTTTTGGAGCATTTCCTGCCGCGGGCGCTAGGCCTACCCACACAAGTGAGGTATCATTTTTATCGGGAGACTTAGGGGGACGCTGGGTGGATGGAAATTTGTGGCTCCTTTCAGATTCCAGAACTTTCTGTCACCGAAATGTGAGGAAAACTGGATTTTATAGCCACTTTTTGAGGTTTGCAAAGGATTCTGGGTAACAGAACCTGGTCAGAGCCCCGCAAGTCACCCCATCTTAGATTACCCTAGGTCTCTAGTTTTAAAAAATGCACAGGTTTGGTAGGTTTCCGCAGGTGCCGGCTGAGCTAGAGGCCAAAATCTACAGGTAGGCACTTTGCAAAAAACACCTTTGTTTTCTTTCAAAATATTTGATGTGTCCACGTTGCGTTTTGGGGCATTTCCTGTTGCGGGCGCTAGGCCTACCCACACAAGTGAGGTATCATTTTTATCGGGAGACTTGGGGGGACGCTGGGTGGAAGGACATTTGTGGCTCCTCTCAGAATCCAGAACTTTCTGTCACCGAAATGTGAGGAAAACTTGTTTTTTTAGCCACTTTTTGAGGTTTGCAAAGGATTCTGGGTAACAGAACCTGGTCAGAGCCCCGCAAGACACCCCATCTTGGATTACCCTAGGTCTCTATTTTTCAAAAATGCACAGGTTTGGTAGGTTTCCCTAGGTGCCGGCTGAGCTAGAGGCCAAAATCTACAGGTAGGCACTTTGCAAAAAACACCTCTGTTTTCTTTCCAAAAATTTGATGTGTCCACGTTGTGTTTTGGGGCATTTCCTGTCGCGGGCGCTAGGCCTACCCACACAAGTGAGGTATCATTTTTATCGGGAGACTTGGGGGGATGCTGGGTGGAAGGAAATTTGTGGCTCCTCTCAGATTCCAGAACTTTCTGTCACCGAAATGTGAGGAAAACCTGTTTTTTTTGCCACTTTTTGAGGTTTGCAAAGGATTCTGGGTAACAGAACCTGGTCTGAGCCCCGCAAGTCACCCCATCTTGGATTCCCCTAGGTCTCTAGTTTTCAAAAATGCACAGGTTTGGTAGGTTTCCCCAGGTGCCCGCTGAGCTAGAGGCAAAAATCTACAGGTAGGCACATGGCAAAAAACACCTCTGTTTTCTTTCAAAATATTTGATGTGTCCACGTTGCGTTTTGGGGCATTTCCTGTCACGGGCGCTAGGCCTACCCACACAAGTGAGATATCATTTTTATCGGGAGACTTGGGGGGACGCTGGGTGGAAGGAAATTTGTGGCTCCTCTCAGATTCCAGAACTTTCTGTCACCGAAATGAGAGAAAAACTTGTTTTTTTAGCCACTTTTTGAGGTTTGCAAATGATTCTGGGTAACAGAACCTGGTCAGAGCCCCGCAAGTCACCCCATCTTGGATTCCCCTAGGTCTCTAGTTTTCAAAAATGCACAGGTATGGTAGGTTTCCCTAGGTGGCGGCTGAGCTAGAGGCCAAAATCTACAGGTAGGCACTTTGCAAAAAACACCTCTGTTTTCTTTCAAAATATTTGATGTGTCCACGTTGCGTTTTGGGGCATTTCCTGTCGCGGGCGCTAGGCCTACCCACACAAGTGAGGTATCATTTTTATCGTGAGACTTGGGGGGACGCTAGGTGGAAGGAAATTTGTGGCTCCTCTCAGAATCCAGAACTTTCTGTCACCGAAATGTGAGGAAAACTTGTTTTTTTAGCCACTTTTTGAGGTTTGCAAAGGATTCTGGGTAACAGAACCTGGTCAGAGCCCCGCAAGTCACCCCATCTTGGATTCCCCTAGGTCTCTAGTTTTAAAAAATGCACAGGTTTGGTAGGTTTCCCTAGGTGCCGGCTGAGCTAGAGGCCAAAATCTACAGGTAGGCACTTTGCAAAAAACACCTCTGTTTTCTTTCCAAAAATTTGATGTGTCCACGTTGCGTTTTGGGGCATTTCCTGTTGCGGGCGCTAGGCCTACCCACACAAGTGAGGTATCATTTTTATCGGGAGACTTGGGGGGATGCTGGGTGGAAGGAAATTTGTGGCTCCTCTCAGATTCCCGAACTTTCTGTCACCGAAATGTGAGGAAAACCTGTTTTTTTTGCCACTTTTTGAGGTTTGCAAAGGATTCTGGGTAACAGAACCTGGTCAGAGCCCCGCAAGTCACCCCATCTTGGATTCCCCTAGGTCTCTAGTTTTCAAAAATGCACAGGTTTGGTAGGTTTCCCTAGGTGCCGGCTGAGCTAGAGGCCAAAATGTACAGGCAGGCACTTTGCAAAAAACAGCTGTGTTTTCTGTCAAAAAATGGGATGTGTCCACGTTGTGTTTTGGGGCATTTCCTGTCGCGGGCGCTAGGCCTACCCACACAAGTGAGGTATCATTTTTATCGGGAGACTTAGGGGGACGCTGGGTGGATGGAAATTTGTGGCTCCTTTCAGATTCCAGAACTTTCTGTCACCGAAATGTGAGGAAAACTTATTTTTATAGCCACTTTTTGAGGTTTGCAAAGGATTCTGGGTAACAGAACCTGGTCAGAGCCCCGCAAGTCACCCCATCTTGGATTACACTAGGTCTCTAGTTTTAAAAAATGCACAGGTTTGGTAGGTTTCCGCAGGTGCCAGCTGAGCTAGAGGCCAAAATCTACAGGTAGGCACTTTGCAAAAAACACCTCTGTTTTCTTTCCAAAAATTTGATGTGTCCACGTTGCGTTTTGGGGCATTTCCTGTTGCGGGCGCTAGGCCTACCCACACAAGTGAGGTATCATTTTTATCGGGAGACTTGGGGGGATGCTGGGTGGAAGGAAATTTGTGGCTCCTCTCAGATTCCAGAACTTTCTGTCACCGAAATGTGAGGAAAACCTGTTTTTTTTGCCACTTTTTGAGGTTTGCAAAGGATTCTGGGTAACAGAACCTGGTCAGAGCCCCGCAAGTCACCCCATCTTGGAATCCCCTTGGTCTCTAGTTTTCAAAAATGCACAGGTTTGGTAGGTTTCCCTAGGTGCCGGCTGAGCTAGAGGCCAAAATGTACAGGCAGGCACTTTGTAAAAAACAGCTGTGTTTTCTGTCAAAAAATGGGATGTGTCCACGTTGTGTTTTGGGGCATTTCCTGTTGCGGGCGCTAGGCCTACCCACACAAGTGAGGTATCATTTTTATCGGGAGACTTGGGGGGACGCTGGGTGGAAGGAAATTTGTGGCTCCTCTCAGATTCCAGAACTTTCTGTCACCGAAATGTGAGTAAAACTTGTTTTTTTAGCCACTTTTTGAGGTTTGCAAAATATTCTGGGTAACAGAACCTGGTCAGAGCCCCGCAAGTCACCCCATCTTGGATTCCCCTAGGTCTCTAGTTTTAAAAAATGCACAGGTTTGGTAGGTTTCCCTAGGTGCCGGCTGAGCTAGAGGCCAAAATCTACAGGTAGGCACTTTGCAAAAAACACCTCTGTTTTCTTTCCAAAAATTTGATGTGTCCACGTTGCGTTTTGGGGCATTTCCTGTTGCGGGCGCTAGGCCTACCCACACAAGTGAGGAATCATTTTTATCGGGAGACTTGGGGGGATGCTGGGAGGAAGGGAATTTGTGGCTCCTCTCAGATTCCAGAACTTTCTGTCACCGAAATGTGAGGAAAACCTGTTTTTTTGCCACTTTTTGAGGTTTGCAAAGGATTCTGGGTAACAGAACCTGGTCAGAGCCCCGCAAGTCACCCCATCTTGGATTCCCCTAGGTCTCTAGTTTTCAAAAATGCACAGGTTTGGTAGGTTTCCCTAGGTGCCGGCTGAGCTAGAGGCCAAAATGTACAGGCAGGCACTTTTACAAAAAACAGCAGTGTTTTCTGTCAAAAAATGGGATGTGTCCATGTTGTGTTTTGGAGCATTTCCTGTCGCGGGCGCTGGGCCTACCCACACAAGTGAGGTATCATTTTTATCGGGAGACTTAGGGGGACGCTGGGTGGATGGAAATTTGTGGCTCCTTTCAGATTCCAGAACTTTCTGTCACCGAAATGTGAGGAAAACTGGTTTTTATAGCCACTTTTTGAGGTTTGCAAAGGATTCTGGGTAACAGAACCTGGTCAGAGCCCCGCAAGTCACCCCATCTTAGATTACCCTAGGTCTCTAGTTTTAAAAAATGCACAGGTTTGGTAGGTTTCCGCAGGTGCCGGCTGAGCTAGAGGCCAAAATCTACAGGTAGGCACTTTGCAAAAAACACCTTTGTTTTCTTTCAAAATATTTGATGTGTCCACGTTGCGTTTTGGGGCATTTCCTGTCACGGGCGCTAGACCTACCCACACAAGTGAGGTATCATTTTTATCGGGAGACTTGGGGGGACGCTGGGTGGAAGGAAATTTGTGGCTCCTCTCAGAATCCAGAACTTTCTGTCACCGAAATGTGAGGAAAACTTGTTTTTTTAGCCACTTTTTGAGGTTTGCAAAGGATTCTGGGTAACAGAACCTGGTCAGAGCCCTTCAAGTCACCCCATCCTGGATTCCCCTTGGTCTCTAGTTTTCAAAAATGCACAGGTTTGGTAGGTTTCCCTAGGTGCCGGCTGAGCTAGAGGCCAAAATCTACAGGTAGGCACTTTGCAAAAAACACCTCTGTTTTCTTTCCAAAAATTTGATGTGTCCACGTTGCGTTTTGGGGCATTTCCTGTTGCGGGCGCTAGGCCTACCCACACAAGTGAGGTATCATTTTTATCGGGAGACTTGGGGGGATGCTGGGGGGAAGGAAATTTGTGGCTCCTCTCAGATTCCAGAACTTTCTGTCACCGAAATGTGAGGAAAACCTGTTTTTTTTGCCACTTTTTGAGGTTTGCAAAGGATTCTGGGTAACAGAACCTGGTCAGAGCCCCGCAAGTCACCCCATCTTGGATTCCCCTAGGCCTCTAGTTGTAAAAAATGCACAGGTTTGGTAAGTTTCCCTAGGTGCCGGCTGAGCTAGAGGCCAAAATGTACAGGCAGGCACTTTGCAAAAAACAGCTGTGTTTTCTGTCAAAAAATGGGATGTGTCCACGTTGTGTTTTGGGGCATTTCCTGTCGCGGGCGCTAAGCCTACCCACACAAGTGAGGTATCATTTTTATCGGGAGACTTAGGGGGACGCTGGGTGGATGGAAATTTGTGGCTCCTTTCAGATTCCAGAACTTTCTGTCACCGAAATGTGAGGAAACTTACTTGTTTTTATAGCCACTTTTTGAGGTTTGCAAAATATTCTGGGTAACAGAACCTGGTCAGAGCCCCGCAAGTCACCCCATCTTGGATTCCCCTAGGTCTCTAGTTTTCAAAAATGCACAGGTTTGGTAGGTTTCCCTAGGTGCCGGCTGAGCTAGAGGCCAAAATGTACAGGCAGGCACTTTGCAAAAAACAGCTGTGTTTTCTGTCAAAAAATGGGATGTGTCCACGTTGTGTTTTGGGGCATTTCCTGTCGCGGGCGCTAGGCCTACCCACACAAGTGAGGTATCATTTTTATCGGGAAACTTAGGGGGACGCTGGGTGGATGGAAATTTGTGGCTCCTTTCAGATTCCAGAACTTTCTGTCACCGAAATGTGAGGAAAACTTGTTTTTATAGCCACTTTTTGAGGTTTGCAAAGGATTCTGGGTAACAGAACCTGGTCAGAGCCCCGCAAGTCACCCCATCTTGGATTACACTAGGTCTCTAGTTTTAAAAAATGCACAGGTTTGGTAGGTTTCCGCAGGTGCCAGCTGAGCTAGAGGCCAAAATCTACAGGTAGGCACTTTGCAAAAAACACCTCTGTTTTCTTTCCAAAAATTTGATGTGTCCACGTTGCGTTTTGGGGCATTTCCTGTTGCGGGCGCTAGGCCTACCCACACAAGTGAGGTATCATTTTTATCGGGAGACTTGGGGGGATGCTGGGTGGAAGGAAATTTGTGGCTCCTCTCAGATTCCAGAACTTTCTGTCACCGAAATGTGAGGAAAACCTGTTTTTTTTGCCACTTTTTGAGGTTTGCAAAGGATTCTGGGTAACAGAACCTGGTCAGAGCCCCGCAAGTCACCCCATCTTGGAATCCCCTTGGTCTCTAGTTTTCAAAAATGCACAGGTTTGGTAGGTTTCCCTAGGTGCCGGCTGAGCTAGAGGCCAAAATGTACAGGCAGGCACTTTGTAAAAAACAGCTGTGTTTTCTGTCAAAAAATGGGATGTGTCCACGTTGTGTTTTGGGGCATTTCCTGTTGCGGGCGCTAGGCCTACCCACACAAGTGAGGTATCATTTTTATCGGGAGACTTGGGGGGACGCTGGGTGGAAGGAAATTTGTGGCTCCTCTCAGATTCCAGAACTTTCTGTCACCGAAATGTGAGTAAAACTTGTTTTTTTAGCCACTTTTTGAGGTTTGCAAAATATTCTGGGTAACAGAACCTGGTCAGAGCCCCGCAAGTCACCCCATCTTGGATTCCCCTAGGTCTCTAGTTTTAAAAAATGCACAGGTTTGGTAGGTTTCCCTAGGTGCCGGCTGAGCTAGAGGCCAAAATCTACAGGTAGGCACTTTGCAAAAAACACCTCTGTTTTCTTTCCAAAAATTTGATGTGTCCACGTTGCGTTTTGGGGCATTTCCTGTTGCGGGCGCTAGGCCTACCCACACAAGTGAGGAATCATTTTTATCGGGAGACTTGGGGGGATGCTGGGAGGAAGGGAATTTGTGGCTCCTCTCAGATTCCAGAACTTTCTGTCACCGAAATGTGAGGAAAACCTGTTTTTTTGCCACTTTTTGAGGTTTGCAAAGGATTCTGGGTAACAGAACCTGGTCAGAGCCCCGCAAGTCACCCCATCTTGGATTCCCCTAGGTCTCTAGTTTTCAAAAATGCACAGGTTTGGTAGGTTTCCCTAGGTGCCGGCTGAGCTAGAGGCCAAAATGTACAGGCAGGCACTTTTACAAAAAACAGCAGTGTTTTCTGTCAAAAAATGGGATGTGTCCATGTTGTGTTTTGGAGCATTTCCTGTCGCGGGCGCTGGGCCTACCCACACAAGTGAGGTATCATTTTTATCGGGAGACTTAGGGGGACGCTGGGTGGATGGAAATTTGTGGCTCCTTTCAGATTCCAGAACTTTCTGTCACCGAAATGTGAGGAAAACTGGTTTTTATAGCCACTTTTTGAGGTTTGCAAAGGATTCTGGGTAACAGAACCTGGTCAGAGCCCCGCAAGTCACCCCATCTTAGATTACCCTAGGTCTCTAGTTTTAAAAAATGCACAGGTTTGGTAGGTTTCCGCAGGTGCCGGCTGAGCTAGAGGCCAAAATCTACAGGTAGGCACTCTGCAAAAAACACCTTTGTTTTCTTTCAAAATATTTGATGTGTCCACGTTGCGTTTTGGGGCATTTCCTGTCGCGGGCGCTAGACCTACCCACACAAGTGAGGTATCATTTTTATCGGGAGACTTGGGGGGACGCTGGGTGGAAGGAAATTTGTGGCTCCTCTCAGAATCCAGAACTTTCTGTCACCGAAATGTGAGGAAAACTTGTTTTTTTAGCCACTTTTTGAGGTTTGCAAAGGATTCTGGGTAACAGAACCTGGTCAGAGCCCCTCAAGTCACCCCATCCTGGATTCCCCTTGGTCTCTAGTTTTCAAAAATGCACAGGTTTGGTAGGTTTCCCTAGGTGCCGGCTGAGCTAGAGGCCAAAATCTACAGGTAGGCACTTTGCAAAAAACACCTCTGTTTTCTTTCCAAAAATTTGATGTGTCCACGTTGCGTTTTGGGGCATTTCCTGTTGCGGGCGCTAGGCCTACCCACACAAGTGAGGTATCATTTTTATCGGGAGACTTGGGGGGATGCTGGGGGGAAGGAAATTTGTGGCTCCTCTCAGATTCCAGAACTTTCTGTCACCGAAATGTGAGGAAAACCTGTTTTTTTTGCCACTTTTTGAGGTTTGCAAAGGATTCTGGGTAACAGAACCTGGTCAGAGCCCCGCAAGTCACCCCATCTTGGATTCCCCTAGGTCTCTAGTTGTAAAAAATGCACAGGTTTGGTAAGTTTCCCTAGGTGCCGGCTGAGCTAGAGGCCAAAATGTACAGGCAGGCACTTTGCAAAAAACAGCTGTGTTTTCTGTCAAAAAATGGGATGTGTCCACGTTGTGTTTTGGGGCATTTCCTGTTGCGGGCGCTAAGCCTACCCACACAAGTGAGGTATCATTTTTATCGGGAGACTTAGGGGGACGCTGGGTGGATGGAAATTTGTGGCTCCTTTCAGATTCCAGAACTTTCTGTCACCGAAATGTGAGGAAACTTACTTGTTTTTATAGCCACTTTTTGAGGTTTGCAAAGGATTCTGGGTAACAGAACCTGGTCAGAGCCCCGCAAGTCACCCCATCTTGGATTACCCTAGGTCTCTAGTTTTAAAAAATGCACAGGTTTGGTAGGTTTCCGCAGGTGCCGGCTGAGCTAGAGGCCAAAATCTACCGGTAGGCACTTTGCAAAAAACACCTCTGTTTTCTTTCAAAATATTTGATGTGTCCACGTTGCGTTTTGGGGCATTTCCTGTCGCGGGCGCTAGACCTACCCACACAAGTGAGGTATCATTTTTATCGGGAGACTTGGGGGGACACTGGGTGGAAGGAAATTTGTGGCTCCTCTCAGAACCCAGAACTTTCTGTCACCGAAATGTGAGGAAAACTTGTTTTTTTAGCCACTTTTTGAGGTTTGCAAAGGATTCTGGGTAACAGAACCTGGTCAGAGCCCCGAAGTCACCCCATCTTGGATTACCCTAGGTCTCTAGTTTTCAAAAATGCACAGGTTTGGTAGGTTTCCCTCGGTGCCGGCTGAGCTAGAGGCCAAAATCTACAGGTAGGCACTTTGCAAAAAACACCTCTGTTTTCTTTCCAAAAATTTGATGTGTCCACGTTGCGTTTTGGGGCATTTCCTGTCGCGGGCGCTAGGCCTACCCACACAAGTGAGGTATCATTTTTATCGGGAGACTTGGGGGGATGCTGGGTGGAAGGAAATTTGTGGCTCCTCTCAGATTCCAGAACTTTCTGTCACCGAAATGTGAGGAAAACCTGTTTTTTTTGCCACTTTTTGAGGTTTGCAAAGGATTCTGGGTAACAGAACCTGGTCAGAGCCCCGCAAGTCACCCCATCTTGGATTCCCCTTGGTCTCTAGTTTTCAGAAATGCACAGGTTTGGTAGGTTTCCCTAGGTGCCGGCTGAGCTAGAGGCCAAAATGTACAGGCAGGCACTTTGCAAAAAACAGCTGTGTTTTCTGTCAAAAAATGGGATGTGTCCACGTTGTGTTTTGGGGCATTTCCTGTCGCGGGCGCTAGGCCTACCCACACAAGTGAGGTATCATTTTTATCGGGAGACTTGGGGGGACGCTGGGTGGAAGGAAATTTGTGGCTCCTTTCAGATTCTAGAACTTTCTGTCACCGAAATGTGAGGAAAACTTGTTTTTATAGCCACTTTTTGAGGTTTGCAAAGGATTCTGGGTAACAGAACCTGGTCAGAGCCCCGCAAGTCACCCCATCTTGGATTCCCCTTGGTCTCTAGTTTTCAGAAATGCACAGGTTTGGTAGGTTTCCCTAGGTGCCGGCTGAGCTAGAGGCCAAAATGTACAGGCAGGCACTTTTACAAAAAACAGCTGTGTTTTCTGTCAAAAAATGGGATGTGTCCATGTTGTGTTTTGGAGCATTTCCTGCCGCGGGCGCTAGGCCTACCCACACAAGTGAGGTATCATTTTTATCGGGAGACTTAGGGGGACGCTGGGTGGATGGAAATTTGTGGCTCCTTTCAGATTCCAGAACTTTCTGTCACCGAAATGTGAGGAAAACTGGATTTTATAGCCACTTTTTGAGGTTTGCAAAGGATTCTGGGTAACAGAACCTGGTCAGAGCCCCGCAAGTCACCCCATCTTAGATTACCCTAGGTCTCTAGTTTTAAAAAATGCACAGGTTTGGTAGGTTTCCGCAGGTGCCGGCTGAGCTAGAGGCCAAAATCTACAGGTAGGCACTTTGCAAAAAACACCTTTGTTTTCTTTCAAAATATTTGATGTGTCCACGTTGCGTTTTGGGGCATTTCCTGTTGCGGGCGCTAGGCCTACCCACACAAGTGAGGTATCATTTTTATCGGGAGACTTGGGGGGACGCTGGGTGGAAGGACATTTGTGGCTCCTCTCAGAATCCAGAACTTTCTGTCACCGAAATGTGAGGAAAACTTGTTTTTTTAGCCACTTTTTGAGGTTTGCAAAGGATTCTGGGTAACAGAACCTGGTCAGAGCCCCGCAAGACACCCCATCTTGGATTACCCTAGGTCTCTATTTTTCAAAAATGCACAGGTTTGGTAGGTTTCCCTAGGTGCCGGCTGAGCTAGAGGCCAAAATCTACAGGTAGGCACTTTGCAAAAAACACCTCTGTTTTCTTTCCAAAAATTTGATGTGTCCACGTTGTGTTTTGGGGCATTTCCTGTCGCGGGCGCTAGGCCTACCCACACAAGTGAGGTATCATTTTTATCGGGAGACTTGGGGGGATGCTGGGTGGAAGGAAATTTGTGGCTCCTCTCAGATTCCAGAACTTTCTGTCACCGAAATGTGAGGAAAACCTGTTTTTTTTGCCACTTTTTGAGGTTTGCAAAGGATTCTGGGTAACAGAACCTGGTCTGAGCCCCGCAAGTCACCCCATCTTGGATTCCCCTAGGTCTCTAGTTTTCAAAAATGCACAGGTTTGGTAGGTTTCCCCAGGTGCCCGCTGAGCTAGAGGCAAAAATCTACAGGTAGGCACATGGCAAAAAACACCTCTGTTTTCTTTCAAAATATTTGATGTGTCCACGTTGCGTTTTGGGGCATTTCCTGTCACGGGCGCTAGGCCTACCCACACAAGTGAGATATCATTTTTATCGGGAGACTTGGGGGGACGCTGGGTGGAAGGAAATTTGTGGCTCCTCTCAGATTCCAGAACTTTCTGTCACCGAAATGAGAGGAAAACTTGTTTTTTTAGCCACTTTTTGAGGTTTGCAAATGATTCTGGGTAACAGAACCTGGTCAGAGCCCCGCAAGTCACCCCATCTTGGATTCCCCTAGGTCTCTAGTTTTCAAAAATGCACAGGTATGGTAGGTTTCCCTAGGTGGCGGCTGAGCTAGAGGCCAAAATCTACAGGTAGGCACTTTGCAAAAAACACCTCTGTTTTCTTTCAAAATATTTGATGTGTCCACGTTGCGTTTTGGGGCATTTCCTGTCGCGGGCGCTAGGCCTACCCACACAAGTGAGGTATCATTTTTATCGTGAGACTTGGGGGGACGCTAGGTGGAAGGAAATTTGTGGCTCCTCTCAGAATCCAGAACTTTCTGTCACCGAAATGTGAGGAAAACTTGTTTTTTTAGCCACTTTTTGAGGTTTGCAAAGGATTCTGGGTAACAGAACCTGGTCAGAGCCCCGCAAGTCACCCCATCTTGGATTCCCCTAGGTCTCTAGTTTTAAAAAATGCACAGGTTTGGTAGGTTTCCCTAGGTGCCGGCTGAGCTAGAGGCCAAAATCTACAGGTAGGCACTTTGCAAAAAACACCTCTGTTTTCTTTCCAAAAATTTGATGTGTCCACGTTGCGTTTTGGGGCATTTCCTGTTGCGGGCGCTAGGCCTACCCACACAAGTGAGGTATCATTTTTATCGGGAGACTTGGGGGGATGCTGGGTGGAAGGAAATTTGTGGCTCCTCTCAGATTCCCGAACTTTCTGTCACCGAAATGTGAGGAAAACCTGTTTTTTTTGCCACTTTTTGAGGTTTGCAAAGGATTCTGGGTAACAGAACCTGGTCAGAGCCCCGCAAGTCACCCCATCTTGGATTCCCCTAGGTCTCTAGTTTTCAAAAATGCACAGGTTTGGTAGGTTTCCCTAGGTGCCGGCTGAGCTAGAGGCCAAAATGTACAGGCAGGCACTTTGCAAAAAACAGCTGTGTTTTCTGTCAAAAAATGGGATGTGTCCACGTTGTGTTTTGGGGCATTTCCTGTCGCGGGCGCTAGGCCTACCCACACAAGTGAGGTATCATTTTTATCGGGAGACTTAGGGGGACGCTGGGTGGATGGAAATTTGTGGCTCCTTTCAGATTCCAGAACTTTCTGTCACCGAAATGTGAGGAAAACTTATTTTTATAGCCACTTTTTGAGGTTTGCAAAGGATTCTGGGTAACAGAACCTGGTCAGAGCCCCGCAAGTCACCCCATCTTGGATTACACTAGGTCTCTAGTTTTAAAAAATGCACAGGTTTGGTAGGTTTCCGCAGGTGCCAGCTGAGCTAGAGGCCAAAATCTACAGGTAGGCACTTTGCAAAAAACACCTCTGTTTTCTTTCCAAAAATTTGATGTGTCCACGTTGCGTTTTGGGGCATTTCCTGTTGCGGGCGCTAGGCCTACCCACACAAGTGAGGTATCATTTTTATCGGGAGACTTGGGGGGATGCTGGGTGGAAGGAAATTTGTGGCTCCTCTCAGATTCCAGAACTTTCTGTCACCGAAATGTGAGGAAAACCTGTTTTTTTTGCCACTTTTTGAGGTTTGCAAAGGATTCTGGATAACAGAACCTGGTCAGAGCCCCGCAAGTCACCCCATCTTGGAATCCCCTTGGTCTCTAGTTTTCAAAAATGCACAGGTTTGGTAGGTTTCCCTAGGTGCCGGCTGAGCTAGAGGCCAAAATCTACAGGTAGGCACTTTGCAAAAAACACCTCTGTTTTCTTTCCAAAAATTTGATGTGTCCACGTTGCGTTTTGGGGCATTTCCTGTTGCGGGCGCTAGGCCTACCCACACAAGTGAGGAATCATTTTTATCGGGAGACTTGGGGGGATGCTGGGAGGAAGGAAATTTGTGGCTCCTCTCAGATTCCAGAACTTTCTGTGACCGAAATGTGAGGAAAACCTGTTTTTTTTGCCACTTTTTGAGGTTTGCAAAGGATTCTGGGTAACAGAACCTGGTCAGAGCCCCGCAAGTCACCCCATCTTGGATTCCCCTAGGTCTCTAGTTTTCAAAAATGCACAGGTTTGGTAGGTTTCCCTAGGTGCCGGCTGAGCTAGAGGCCAAAATGTACAGGCAGGCACTTTTACAAAAAACAGCAGTGTTTTCTGTCAAAAAATGGGATGTGTCCATGTTGTGTTTTGGAGCATTTCCTGTCGCGGGCGCTAGGCCTACCCACACAAGTGAGGTATCATTTTTATCGGGAGACTTAGGGGGACGCTGGGTGGATGGAAATTTGTGGCTCCTTTCAGATTCCAGAACTTTCTGTCACCGAAATGTGAGGAAAACTGGTTTTTATAGCCACTTTTTGAGGTTTGCAAAGGATTCTGGGTAACAGAACCTGGTCAGAGCCCCGCAAGTCACCCCATCTTAGATTACCCTAGGTCTCTAGTTTTAAAAAATGCACAGGTTTGGTAGGTTTCCGCATGTGCCGGCTGAGCTAGAGGCCAAAATCTACAGGTAGGCACTTTGCAAAAAACACCTTTGTTTTCTTTCAAAATATTTGATGTGTCCACGTTGCGTTTTGGGGCATTTCCTGTCGCGGGCGCTAGACCTACCCACACAAGTGAGGTATCATTTTTATCGGGAGACTTGGGGGGACGCTGGGTGGAAGGAAATTTGTGGCTCCTCTCAGAATCCAGAACTTTCTGTCACCGAAATGTGAGGAAAACTTGTTTTTTTAGCCACTTTTTGAGGTTTGCAAAGGATTCTGGGTAACAGAACCTGGTCAGAGCCCCTCAAGTCACCCCATCCTGGATTCCCCTTGGTCTCTAGTTTTCAAAAATGCACAGGTTTGGTAGGTTTCCCTAGGTGCCGGCTGAGCTAGAGGCCAAAATCTACAGGTAGGCACTTTGCAAAAAACACCTCTGTTTTCTTTCCAAAAATTTGATGTGTCCACGTTGCGTTTTGGGGCATTTCCTGTTGCGGGCGCTAGGCCTACCCACACAAGTGAGGTATCATTTTTATCGGGAGACTTGGGGGGATGCTGGGTGGAAGGAAATTTGTGGCTCCTCTCAGATTCCAGAACTTTCTGTCACCGAAATGTGAGGAAAACCTGTTTTTTTTGCCACTTTTTGAGGTTTGCAAAGGATTCTGGGTAACAGAACCTGGTCAGAGCCCCGCAAGTCACCCCATCTTGGATTCCCCTAGGTCTCTAGTTTTAAAAAATGCACAGGTTTGGTAAGTTTCCCTAGGTGCCGGCTGAGCTAGAGGCCAAAATGTACAGGCAGGCACTTTGCAAAAAACAGCTGTGTTTTCTGTCAAAAAATGGGATGTGTCCACGTTGTGTTTTGGGGCATTTCCTGTCGCGGGCGCTAAGCCTACCCACACAAGTGAGGTATCATTTTTATCGGGAGACTTAGGGGGACGCTGGGTGGATGGAAATTTGTGGCTCCTTTCAGATTCCAGAACTTTCTGTCACCGAAATGTGAGGAAACTTACTTGTTTTTATAGCCACTTTTTGAGGTTTGCAAAGGATTCTGGGTAACAGAACCTGGTCAGAGCCCCGCAAGTCACCCCATCTTGGATTACCCTAGGTCTCTAGTTTTAAAAAATGCACAGGTTTGGTAGGTTTCCGCAGGTGCCGGCTGAGCTAGAGGCCAAAATCTACCGGTAGGCACTTTGCAAAAAACACCTCTGTTTTCTTTCAAAATATTTGATGTGTCCACGTTGCGTTTTGGGGCATTTCCTGTCGCGGGCGCTAGACCTACCCACACAAGTGAGGTATCATTTTTATCGGGAGACTTGGGGGGACACTGGGTGGAAGGAAATTTGTGGCTCCTCTCAGAACCCAGAACTTTCTGTCACCGAAATGTGAGGAAAACTTGTTTTTTTAGCCACTTTTTGAGGTTTGCAAAGGATTCTGGGTAACAGAACCTGGTCAGAGCCCCGAAGTCACCCCATCTTGGATTACCCTAGGTCTCTAGTTTTAAAAAATGCACAGGTTTGGTAGGTTTCCCTAGGTGCCGGCTGAGCTAGAGGCCAAAATCTACAGGTAGGCACTTTGCAAAAAACACCTCTGTTTTCTTTCCAAAAATTTGATGTGTCCACGTTGCGTTTTCGGGCATTTCCTGTCGCGGGCGCTAGGCCTACCCACACAAGTGAGGTATCATTTTTATCGGGAGACTTGGGGGGATGCTGGGTGGAAGGAAATTTGTGGCTCCTCTCAGATTCCAGAACTTTCTGTCACCGAAATGTGAGGAAAACCTGTTTTTTTTGCCACTTTTTGAGGTTTGCAAAGGATTCTGGGTAACAGAACCTGGTCAGAGCCCCGCAAGTCACCCCATCTTGGATTCCCCTTGGTCTCTAGTTTTCAGAAATGCACAGGTTTGGTAGGTTTCCCTAGGTGCCGGCTGAGCTAGAGGCCAAAATGTACAGGCAGGCACTTTGCAAAAAACAGCTGTGTTTTCTGTCAAAAAATGGGATGTGTCCAAGTTGTGTTTTGGGGCATTTCCTGTCGCGGGCGCTAGGCCTACCCACACAAGTGAGGTATCATTTTTATCGGGAGACTTGGGGGGACGCTGGGTGGAAGGAAATTTGTGGCTCCTTTCAGATTCCAGAACTTTCTGTCACCGAAATGTGAGGAAAACTTGTTTTTATAGCCACTTTTTGAGGTTTGCAAAGGATTCTGGGTAACAGAACCTGGTCAGAGCCCCGCAAGTCACCCCATCTTGGATTCCCCTTGGTCTCTAGTTTTCAGAAATGCACAGGTTTGGTAGGTTTCCCTAGGTGCCGGCTGAGCTAGAGGCCAAAATGTACAGGCAGGCACTTTTACAAAAAACAGCTGTGTTTTCTGTCAAAAAATGGGATGTGTCCATGTTGTGTTTTGGAGCATTTCCTGCCGCGGGCGCTAGGCCTACCCACACAAGTGAGGTATCATTTTTATCGGGAGACTTAGGGGGACGCTGGGTGGATGGAAATATGTGGCTCCTTTCAGATTCCAGAACTTTCTGTCACCGAAATGTGAGGAAAACTGGATTTTATAGCCACTTTTTGAGGTTTGCAAAGGATTCTGGGTAACAGAACCTGGTCAGAGCCCCGCAAGTCACCCCATCTTAGATTACCCTAGGTCTCTAGTTTTAAAAAATGCACAGGTTTGGTAGGTTTCCGCAGGTGCCGGCTGAGCTAGAGGCCAAAATCTACAGGTAGGCACTTTGCAAAAAACACCTTTGTTTTCTTTCAAAATATTTGATGTGTCCACGTTGCGTTTTGGGGCATTTCCTGTTGCGGGCGCTAGGCCTACCCACACAAGTGAGGTATCATTTTTATCGGGAGACTTGGGGGGACGCTGGGTGGAAGGACATTTGTGGCTCCTCTCAGAATCCAGAACTTTCTGTCACCGAAATGTGAGGAAAACTTGTTTTTTTAGCCACTTTTTGAGGTTTGCAAAGGATTCTGGGTAACAGAACCTGGTCAGAGCCCCGCAAGTCACCCCATCTTGGATTACCCTAGGTCTCTATTTTTAAAAAATGCACAGGTTTGGTAGGTTTCCCTAGGTGCCGGCTGAGCTAGAGGCCAAAATCTACAGGTAGGCACTTTGCAAAAAACACCTCTGTTTTCTTTCCAAAAATTTGATGTGTCCACGTTGCGTTTTGGGGCATTTCCTGTCGCGGGCGCTAGGCCTACCCACACAAGTGAGGTATCATTTTTATCGGGAGACTTGGGGGGATGCTGGGTGGAAGGAAATTTGTGGCTCCTCTCAGATTCCAGAACTTTCTGTCACCGAAATGTGAGGAAAACCTGTTTTTTTTGCCACTTTTTGAGGTTTGCAAAGGATTCTGGGTAACAGAACCTGGTCTGAGCCCCGCAAGTCACCCCATCTTGGATTCCCCTAGGTCTCTAGTTTTCAAAAATGCACAGGTTTGGTAGGTTTCCCTAGGTGCCGGCTGAGCTAGAGGCAAAAATCTACAGGTAGGCACATGGCAAAAAACACCTCTGTTTTCTTTCAAAATATTTGATGTGTCCACGTTGCGTTTTGGGGCATTTCCTGTCACGGGCGCTAGGCCTACCCACACAAGTGAGATATCATTTTTATCGGGAGACTTGGGGGGACGCTGGGTGGAAGGAAATTTGTGGCTCCTCTCAGATTCCAGAACTTTCTGTCACCGAAATGAGAGGAAAACTTGTTTTTTTAGCCACTTTTTGAGGTTTGCAAATGATTCTGGGTAACAGAACCTGGTCAGAGCCCCGCAAGTCACCCCATCTTGGATTCCCCTAGGTCTCTAGTTTTCAAAAATGCACAGGTATGGTAGGTTTCCCTAGGTGGCGGCTGAGCTAGAGGCCAAAATCTACAGGTAGGCACTTTGCAAAAAACACCTCTGTTTTCTTTCAAAATATTTGATGTGTCCACGTTGCGTTTTGGGGCATTTCCTGTCGCGGGCGCTAGGCCTACCCACACAAGTGAGGTATCATTTTTATCGTGAGACTTGGGGGGACGCTAGGTGGAAGGAAATTTGTGGCTCCTCTCAGAATCCAGAACTTTCTGTCACCGAAATGTGAGGAAAACTTGTTTTTTTAGCCACTTTTTGAGGTTTGCAAAGGATTCTGGGTAACAGAACCTGGTCAGAGCCCCGCAAGTCACCCCATCTTGGATTCCCCTTGGTCTCTAGTTTTCAGAAATGCACAGGTTTGGTAGGTTTCCCTAGGTGCCGGCTGAGCTAGAGGCCAAAATGTACAGGCAGGCACTTTTACAAAAAACAGCTGTGTTTTCTGTCAAAAAATGGGATGTGTCCATGTTGTGTTTTGGAGCATTTCCTGCCGCGGGCGCTAGGCCTACCCACACAAGTGAGGTATCATTTTTATCGGGAGACTTAGGGGGACGCTGGGTGGATGGAAATTTGTGGCTCCTTTCAGATTCCAGAACTTTCTGTCACCGAAATGTGAGGAAAACTGGATTTTATAGCCACTTTTTGAGGTTTGCAAAGGATTCTGGGTAACAGAACCTGGTCAGAGCCCCGCAAGTCACCCCATCTTAGATTACCCTAGGTCTCTAGTTTTAAAAAATGCACAGGTTTGGTAGGTTTCCGCAGGTGCCGGCTGAGCTAGAGGCCAAAATCTACAGGTAGGCACTTTGCAAAAAACACCTTTGTTTTCTTTCAAAATATTTGATGTGTCCACGTTGCGTTTTGGGGCATTTCCTGTTGCGGGCGCTAGGCCTACCCACACAAGTGAGGTATCATTTTTATCGGGAGACTTGGGGGGACGCTGGGTGGAAGGACATTTGTGGCTCCTCTCAGAATCCAGAACTTTCTGTCACCGAAATGTGAGGAAAACTTGTTTTTTTAGCCACTTTTTGAGGTTTGCAAAGGATTCTGGGTAACAGAACCTGGTCAGAGCCCCGCAAGTCACCCCATCTTGGATTACCCTAGGTCTCTATTTTTCAAAAATGCACAGGTTTGGTAGGTTTCCCTAGGTGCCGGCTGAGCTAGAGGCCAAAATCTACAGGTAGGCACTTTGCAAAAAACACCTCTGTTTTCTTTCCAAAAATTTGATGTGTCCACGTTGCGTTTTGGGGCATTTCCTGTCGCGGGCGCTAGGCCTACCCACACAAGTGAGGTATCATTTTTATCGGGAGACTTGGGGGGATGCTGGGTGGAAGGAAATTTGTGGCTCCTCTCAGATTCCAGAACTTTCTGTCACCGAAATGTGAGGAAAACCTGTTTTTTTTGCCACTTTTTGAGGTTTGCAAAGGATTCTGGGTAACAGAACCTGGTCTGAGCCCCGCAAGTCACCCCATCTTGGATTCCCCTAGGTCTCTAGTTTTCAAAAATGCACAGGTTTGGTAGGTTTCCCTAGGTGCCGGCTGAGCTAGAGGCAAAAATCTACAGGTAGGCACATGGCAAAAAACACCTCTGTTTTCTTTCAAAATATTTGATGTGTCCACGTTGCGTTTTGGGGCATTTCCTGTCACGGGCGCTAGGCCTACCCACACAAGTGAGATATCATTTTTATCGGGAGACTTGGGGGGACGCTGGGTGGAAGGAAATTTGTGGCTCCTCTCAGATTCCAGAACTTTCTGTCACCGAAATGAGAGGAAAACTTGTTTTTTTAGCCACTTTTTGAGGTTTGCAAATGATTCTGGGTAACAGAACCTGGTCAGAGCCCCGCAAGTCACCCCATCTTGGATTCCCCTAGGTCTCTAGTTTTCAAAAATGCACAGGTATGGTAGGTTTCCCTAGGTGGCGGCTGAGCTAGAGGCCAAAATCTACAGGTAGGCACTTTGCAAAAAACACCTCTGTTTTCTTTCAAAATATTTGATGTGTCCACGTTGCGTTTTGGGGCATTTCCTGTCGCGGGCGCTAGGCCTACCCACACAAGTGAGGTATCATTTTTATCGTGAGACTTGGGGGGACGCTAGGTGGAAGGAAATTTGTGGCTCCTCTCAGAATCCAGAACTTTCTGTCACCGAAATGTGAGGAAAACTTGTTTTTTTAGCCACTTTTTGAGGTTTGCAAAGGATTCTGGGTAACAGAACCTGGTCAGAGCCCCGCAAGTCACCCCATCTTGGATTCCCCTAGGTCTCTAGTTTTAAAAAATGCACAGGTTTGGTAGGTTTCCCTAGGTGCCGGCTGAGCTAGAGGCCAAAATCTACAGGTAGGCACTTTGCAAAAAACACCTCTGTTTTCTTTCCAAAAATTTGATGTGTCCACGTTGCGTTTTGGGGCATTTCCTGTTGCGGGCGCTAGGCCTACCCACACAAGTGAGGTATCATTTTTATCGGGAGACTTGGGGGGATGCTGGGTGGAAGGAAATTTGTGGCTCCTCTCAGATTCCCGAACTTTCTGTCACCGAAATGTGAGGAAAACCTGTTTTTTTTGCCACTTTTTGAGGTTTGCAAAGGATTCTGGGTAACAGAACCTGGTCAGAGCCCCGCAAGTCACCCCATCTTGGATTCCCCTAGGTCTCTAGTTTTCAAAAATGCACAGGTTTGGTAGGTTTCCCTAGGTGCCGGCTGAGCTAGAGGCCAAAATGTACAGGCAGGCACTTTGCAAAAAACAGCTGTGTTTTCTGTCAAAAAATGGGATGTGTCCACGTTGTGTTTTGGGGCATTTCCTGTCGCGGGCGCTAGGCCTACCCACACAAGTGAGGTATCATTTTTATCGGGAGACTTAGGGGGACGCTGGGTGGATGGAAATTTGTGGCTCCTTTCAGATTGCAGAACTTTCTGTCACCGAAATGTGAGGAAAACTTGTTTTTATAGCCACTTTTTGAGGTTTGCAAAGGATTCTGGGTAACAGAACCTGGTCAGAGCCCCGCAAGTCACCCCATCTTGGATTACACTAGGTCTCTAGTTTTAAAAAATGCACAGGTTTGGTAGGTTTCCGCAGGTGCCAGCTGAGCTAGAGGCCAAAATCTACAGGTAGGCACTTTGCAAAAAACACCTCTGTTTTCTTTCCAAAAATTTGATGTGTCCACGTTGCGTTTTGGGGCATTTCCTGTTGCGGGCGCTAGGCCTACCCACACAATTGAGGTATCATTTTTATCGGGAGACTTGGGGGGATGCTGGGTGGAAGGAAATTTGTGGCTCCTCTCAGATTCCAGAACTTTCTGTCACCGAAATGTGAGGAAAACCTGTTTTTTTTGCCACTTTTTGAGGTTTGCAAAGGATTCTGGGTAACAGAACCTGGTCAGAGCCCCGCAAGTCACCCCATCTTGGAATCCCCTTGGTCTCTAGTTTTCAAAAATGCACAGGTTTGGTAGGTTTCCCTAGGTGCCGGCTGAGCTAGAGGCCAAAATGTACAGGCAGGCACTTTGTAAAAAACAGCTGTGTTTTCTGTCAAAAAATGGGATGTGTCCACGTTGTGTTTTGGGGCATTTCCTGTTGCGGGCGCTAGGCCTACCCACACAAGTGAGGTATCATTTTTATCGGGAGACTTGGGGGGACGCTGGGTGGAAGGAAATTTGTGGCTCCTCTCAGATTCCAGAACTTTCTGTCACCGAAATGTGAGTAAAACTTGTTTTTTTAGCCACTTTTTGAGGTTTGCAAAATATTCTGGGTAACAGAACCTGGTCAGAGCCCCGCAAGTCACCCCATCTTGGATTCCCCTAGGTCTCTAGTTTTAAAAAATGCACAGGTTTGGTAGGTTTCCCTAGGTGCCGGCTGAGCTAGAGGCCAAAATCTACAGGTAGGCACTTTGCAAAAAACACCTCTGTTTTCTTTCCAAAAATTTGATGTGTCCACGTTGCGTTTTGGGGCATTTCCTGTTGCGGGCGCTAGGCCTACCCACACAAGTGAGGAATCATTTTTATCGGGAGACTTGGGGGGATGCTGGGAGGAAGGAAATTTGTGGCTCCTCTCAGATTCCAGAACTTTCTGTCACCGAAATGTGAGGAAAACCTGTTTTTTTTGCCACTTTTTGAGGTTTGCAAAGGATTCTGGGTAACAGAACCTGGTCAGAGCCCCGCAAGTCACCCCATCTTGGATTCCCCTAGGTCTCTAGTTTTCAAAAATGCACAGGTTTGGTAGGTTTCCCTAGGTGCCGGCAGAGCTAGAGGCCAAAATGTACAGGCAGGCACTTTTACAAAAAACAGCAGTGTTTTCTGTCAAAAAATGGGATGTGTCCATGTTGTGTTTTGGAGCATTTCCTGTCGCGGGCGCTAGGCCTACCCACACAAGTGAGGTATCATTTTTATCGGGAGACTTAGGGGGACGCTGGGTGGATGGAAATTTGTGGCTCCTTTCAGATTCCAGAACTTTCTGTCACCGAAATGTGAGGAAAACTGGTTTTTATAGCCACTTTTTGAGGTTTGCAAAGGATTCTGGGTAACAGAACCTGGTCAGAGCCCCGCAAGTCACCCCATCTTAGATTACCCTAGGTCTCTAGTTTTAAAAAATGCACAGGTTTGGTAGGTTTCCGCAGGTGCCGGCTGAGCTAGAGGCCAAAATCTACAGGTAGGCACTTTGCAAAAAACACCTTTGTTTTCTTTCAAAATATTTGATGTGTCCACGTTGCGTTTTGGGGCATTTCCTGTCGCGGGCGCTAGACCTACCCACACAAGTGAGGTATCATTTTTATCGGGAGACTTGGGGGGACGCTGGGTGGAAGGAAATTTGTGGCTCCTCTCAGAATCCAGAACTTTCTGTCACCGAAATGTGAGGAAAACTTGTTTTTTTAGCCACTTTTTGAGGTTTGCAAAGGATTCTGGGTAACAGAACCTGGTCAGAGCCCCTCAAGTCACCCCATCCTGGATTCCCCTTGGTCTCTAGTTTTCAAAAATGCACAGGTTTGGTAGGTTTCCCTAGGTGCCGGCTGAGCTAGAGGCCAAAATCTACAGGTAGGCACTTTGCAAAAAACACCTCTGTTTTCTTTCCAAAAATTTTATGTGTCCACGTTGCGTTTTGGGGCATTTCCTGTTGCGGGCGCTAGGCCTACCCACACAAGTGAGGTATCATTTTTATCGGGAGACTTGGGGGGATGCTGGGTGGAAGGAAATTTGTGGCTCCTCTCAGATTCCAGAACTTTCTGTCACCGAAATGTGAGGAAAACCTGTTTTTTTTGCCACTTTTTGAGGTTTGCAAAGGATTCTGGGTAACAGAACCTGGTCAGAGCCCCGCAAGTCACCCCATCTTGGATTCCCCTAGGTCTCTAGTTTTAAAAAATGCACAGGTTTGGTAAGTTTCCCTAGGTGCCGGCTGAGCTAGAGGCCAAAATGTACAGGCAGGCACTTTGCAAAAAACAGCTGTGTTTTCTGTCAAAAAATGGGATGTGTCCACGTTGTGTTTTGGGGCATTTCCTGTCGCGGGCGCTAAGCCTACCCACACAAGTGAGGTATCATTTTTATCGGGAGACTTAGGGGGACGCTGGGTGGATGGAAATTTGTGGCTCCTTTCAGATTCCAGAACTTTCTGTCACCGAAATGTGAGGAAAACTTGTTTTTATAGCCACTTTTTGAGGTTTGCAAAGGATTCTGGGTAACAGAACGTGGTCAGAGCCCCGCAAGTCACCCCATCTTGGATTACCCTAGGTCTCTAGTTTTAAAAAATGCACAGGTTTGGTAGGTTTCCGCAGGTGCCGGCTGAGCTAGAGGCCAAAATCTACCGGTAGGCACTTTGCAAAAAACACCTCTGTTTTCTTTCAAAATATTTGATGTGTCCACGTTGCGTTTTGGGGCATTTCCTGTCGCGGGCGCTAGACCTACCCACACAAGTGAGGTATCATTTTTATCGGGAGACTTGGGGGGACACTGGGTGGAAGGAAATTTGTGGCTCCTCTCAGAACCCAGAACTTTCTGTCACCGAAATGTGAGGAAAACTTGTTTTTTTAGCCACTTTTTGAGGTTTGCAAAGAATTCTGGGTAACAGAACCTGGTCAGAGCCCCGAAGTCACCCCATCTTGGATTACCCTAGGTCTCTAGTTTTCAAAAATGCACAGGTTTGGTAGGTTTCCCTAGGTGCCGGCTGAGCTAGAGGCCAAAATCTACAGGTAGGCACTTTGCAAAAAACACCTCTGTTTTCTTTCCAAAAATTTGATGTGTCCACGTTGCGTTTTGGGGCATTTCCTGTCGCGGGCGCTAGGCCTACCCACACAAGTGAGGTATCATTTTTATCGGGAGACTTGGGGGGATGCTGGGTGGAAGGAAATGTGTGGCTCCTCTCAGATTCCAGAACTTTCTGTCACCGAAATGTGAGGAAAACCTGTTTTTTTTGCCACTTTTTGAGGTTTGCAAAGGATTCTGGGTAACAGAACCTGGTCAGAGCCCCGCAAGTCACCCCATCTTGGATTCCCCTTGGTCTCTAGTTTTCAGAAATGCACAGGTTTGGTAGGTTTCCCTAGGTGCCGGCTGAGCTAGAGGCCAAAATGTACAGGCAGGCACTTTGCAAAAAACAGCTGTGTTTTCTGTCAAAAAATGGGATGTGTCCACGTTGTGTTTTGGGGCATTTCCTGTCGCGGGCGCTAGGCCTACCCACACAAGTGAGGTATCATTTTTATCGGGAGACTTGGGGGGACGCTGGGTGGAAGGAAATTTGTGGCTCCTTTCAGATTCCAGAACTTTCTGTCACCGAAATGTGAGGAAAACTTGTTTTTATAGCCACTTTTTGAGGTTTGCAAAGGATTCTGGGTAACAGAACCTGGTCAGAGCCCCGCAAGTCACCCCATCTTGGATTCCCCTTGGTCTCTAGTTTTCAGAAATGCACAGGTTTGGTAGGTTTCCCTAGGTGCCGGCTGAGCTAGAGGCCAAAATGTACAGGCAGGCACTTTTACAAAAAACAGCTGTGTTTTCTGTCAAAAAATGGGATGTGTCCATGTTGTGTTTTGGAGCATTTCCTGTCGCGGGCGCTAGGCCTACCCACACAAGTGAGGTATCATTTTTATCGGGAGACTTAGGGGGACGCTGGGTGGATGGAAATTTGTGGCTCCTTTCAGATTCCAGAACTTTCTGTCACCGAAATGTGAGGAAAACTGGATTTTATAGCCACTTTTTGAGGTTTGCAAAGGATTCTGGGTAACAGAACCTGGTCAGAGCCCCGCAAGTCACCCCATCTTAGATTACCCTAGGTCTCTAGTTTTAAAAAATGCACAGGTTTGGTAGGTTTCCACAGGTGCCGGCTGAGCTAGAGGCCAAAATCTACAGGTAGGCACTTTGCAAAAAACACCTTTGTTTTCTTTCAAAATATTTGATGTGTCCACGTTGCGTTTTAGGGCATTTCCTGTTGCGGGCGCTAGGCCTACCCACACAAGTGAGGTATCATTTTTATCGGGAGACTTGGGGGGACGCTGGGTGGAAGGAAATTTGTGGCTCCTCTCAGATTCCAGAACTTTCTGTCACCGAAATGTGAGTAAAACTTGTTTTTTTAGCCACTTTTTGAGGTTTGCAAAATATTCTGGGTAACAGAACCTGGTCAGAGCCCCGCAAGTCACCCCATCTTGGATTCCCCTAGGTCTCTAGTTTTCAAAAATGCACAGGTTTGGTAGGTTTCCCTAGGTGCCGGCTGAGCTAGAGGCCAAAATCTACAGGTAGGCACTTTGCAAAAAACACCTCTGTTTTCTTTCCAAAAATTTGATGTGTCCACGTTGCGTTTTGGGGCATTTCCTGTTGCGGGCGCTAGGCCTACCCACACAAGTGAGGAATCATTTTTATCGGGAGACTTGGGGGGATGCTGGGAGGAAGGAAATTTGTGGCTCCTCTCAGATTCCAGAACTTTCTGTCACCGAAATGTGAGGAAAACCTGTTTTTTTTGCCACTTTTTGAGGTTTGCAAAGGATTCTGGGTAACAGAACCTGGTCAGAGCCCCGCAAGTCACCCCATCTTGGATTCCCCTAGGTCTCTAGTTTTCAAAAATGCACAGGTTTGGTAGGTTTCCCTAGGTGCCGGCTGAGCTAGAGGCCAAAATGTACAGGCAGGCACTTTTACAAAAAACAGCAGTGTTTTCTGTCAAAAAATGGGATGTGTCCATGTTGTGTTTTGGAGCATTTCCTGTCGCGGGCGCTAGGCCTACCCACACAAGTGAGGTATCATTTTTATCGGGAGACTTAGGGGGACGCTGGGTGGATGGAAATTTGTGGCTCCTTTCAGATTCCAGAACTTTCTGTCACCGAAATGTGAGGAAAACTGGTTTTTATAGCCACTTTTTGAGGTTTGCAAAGGATTCTGGGTAACAGAACCTGGTCAGAGCCCCGCAAGTCACCCCATCTTAGATTACCCTAGGTCTCTAGTTTTAAAAAATGCACAGGTTTGGTAGGTTTCCGCAGGTGCCGGCTGAGCTAGAGGCCAAAATCTACAGGTAGGCACTTTGCAAAAAACACCTTTGTTTTCTTTCAAAATATTTGATGTGTCCACGTTGCGTTTTGGGGCATTTCCTGTTGCGGGCGCTAGGCCTACCCACACAAGTGAGGTATCATTTTTATCGGGAGACTTGGGGGGACGCTGGGTGGAAGGAAATTTGTGGCTCCTCTCAGATTCCAGAACTTTCTGTCACCGAAATGTGAGTAAAACTTGTTTTTTTAGCCACTTTTTGAGGTTTGCAAAATATTCTGGGTAACAGAACCTGGTCAGAGCCCCGCAAGTCACCCCATCTTGGATTCCCCTAGGTCTCTAGTTTTAAAAAATGCACAGGTTTGGTAGGTTTCCCTAGGTGCCGGCTGAGCTAGAGGCCAAAATCTACAGGTAGGCACTTTGCAAAAAACACCTCTGTTTTCTTTCCAAAAATTTGATGTGTCCACGTTGCGTTTTGGGGCATTTCCTGTTGCGGGCGCTAGGCCTACCCACACAAGTGAGGAATCATTTTTATCGGGAGACTTGGGGGGATGCTGGGAGGAAGGAAATTTGTGGCTCCTCTCAGATTCCAGAACTTTCTGTCACCGAAATGTGAGGAAAACCTGTTTTTTTGCCACTTTTTGAGGTTTGCAAAGGATTCTGGGTAACAGAACCTGGTCAGAGCCCCGCAAGTCACCCCATCTTGGATTCCCCTAGGTCTCTAGTTTTAAAAAATGCACAGGTTTGGTAGGTTTCCCTAGGTGCCGGCTGAGCTAGAGGCCAAAATGTACAGGCAGGCACTTTTACAAAAAACAGCAGTGTTTTCTGTCAAAAAATGGGATGTGTCCATGTTGTGTTTTGGAGCATTTCCTGTCGCGGGCGCTAGGCCTACCCACACAAGTGAGGTATCATTTTTATCGGGAGACTTAGGGGGACGCTGGGTGGATGGAAATTTGTGGGTCCTTTCAGATTCCAGAACTTTCTGTCACCGAAATGTGAGGAAAACTGGTTTTTATAGCCACTTTTTGAGGTTTGCAAAGGATTCTGGGTAACAGAACCTGGTCAGAGCCCCGCAAGTCACCCCATCTTAGATTACCCTAGGTCTCTAGTTTTAAAAAATGCACAGGTTTGGTAGGTTTCCGCAGGTGCCGGCTGAGCTAGAGGCCAAAATCTACAGGTAGGCACTTTGCAAAAAACACCTTTGTTTTCTTTCAAAATATTTGATGTGTCCACGTTGCGTTTTGGGGCATTTCCTGTCGCGGGCGCTAGACCTACCCACACAAGTGAGGTATCATTTTTATCGGGAGACTTGGGGGGACGCTGGGTGGAAGGAAATTTGTGGCTCCTCTCAGAATCCAGAACTTTCTGTCACCGAAATGTGAGGAAAACTTGTTCTTTTAGCCACTTTTTGAGGTTTGCAAAGGATTCTGGGTAACAGAACCTGGTCAGAGCCCCTCAAGTCACCCCATCCTGGATTCCCCTTGGTCTCTAGTTTTCAAAAATGCACAGGTTTGGTAGGTTTCCCTAGGTGCCGGCTGAGCTAGAGGGCAAAATCTACAGGTAGGCACTTTGCAAAAAACACCTCTGTTTTCTTTCCAAAAATTTGATGTGTCCACGTTGCGTTTTGGGGCATTTCCTGTTGCGGGCGCTAGGCCTACCCACACAAGTGAGGTATCATTTTTATCGGGAGACTTGGGGGGATGCTGGGTGGAAGGAAATTTGTGGCTCCTCTCAGATTCCAGAACTTTCTGTCACCGAAATGTGAGGAAAACCTGTTTTTTTTGCCACTTTTTGAGGTTTGCAAAGGATTCTGGGTAACAGAACCTGGTCAGAGCCCCGCAAGTCACCCCATCTTGGATTCCCCTAGGTCTCTAGTTTTAAAAAATATACAGGTTTGGTAAGTTTCCCTAGGTGCCGGCTGAGCTAGATGCCAAAATGTACAGGCAGGCACTTTGCAAAAAACAGCTGTGTTTTCTGTCAAAAAATGGGATGTGTCCACGTTGTGTTTTGGGGCATTTCCTGTCGCGGGCGCTAAGCCTACCCACACAAGTGAGGTATCATTTTTATCGGGAGACTTAGGGGGACGCTGGGTGGATGGAAATTTGTGGCTCCTTTCAGATTCCAGAACTTTCTGTCACCGAAATGTGAGGAAAACTTGTTTTTTTAGCCACTTTTTGAGGTTTGCAAAGGATTCTGGGTAACAGAACCTGGTCAGAGCCCCGAAGTCACCATATCTTGGATTACCCTAGGTCTCTAGTTTTCAAAAATGCACAGGTTTGGTAGGTTTCCCTAGGTGCCGGCTGAGCTAGAGGCCAAAATCTACAGGTAGGCACTTTGCAAAAAACACCTCTGTTTTCTTTCCAAAAATTTGATGTGTCCACGTTGCGTTTTGGGGCATTTCCTGTCGCGGGCGCTAGGCCTACCCACACAAGTGAGGTATCATTTTTATCGGGAGACTTGGGGGGATGCTGGGTGGAAGGAAATTTGTGGCTCCTCTCAGATTCCAGAACTTTCTGTCACCGAAATGTGAGGAAAACCTGTTTTTTTTGCCACTTTTTGAGGTTTGCAAAGGATTCTGGGTAACAGAACCTGGTCAGAGCCCCGCAAGTCACCCCATCTTGGATTCCCCTTGGTCTCTAGTTTTCAGAAATGCACAGGTTTGGTAGGTTTCCCTAGGTGCCGGCTGAGCTAGAGGCCAAAATGTACAGGCAGGCACTTTTACAAAAAACAGCTGTGTTTTCTGTCAAAAAATGGGATGTGTCCATGTTGTGTTTTGGAGCATTTCCTGCCGCGGGCGCTAGGCCTACCCACACAAGTGAGGTATCATTTTTATCGGGAGACTTAGGGGGACGCTGGGTGGATGGAAATTTGTGGCTCCTTTCAGATTCCAGAACTTTCTGTCACCGAAATGTGAGGAAAACTGGATTTTATAGCCACTTTTTGAGGTTTGCAAAGGATTCTGGGTAACAGAACCTGGTCAGAGCCCCGCAAGTCACCCCATCTTAGATTACCCTAGGTATCTAGTTTTAAAAAATGCACAGGTTTGGTAGGTTTCCGCAGGTGCCGGCTGAGCTAGAGGCCAAAATCTACAGGTAGGCACTTTGCAAAAAACACCTTTGTTTTCTTTCAAAATATTTGATGTGTCCACGTTGCGTTTTGGGGCATTTCCTGTCGCGGGCGCTAGACCTACCCACACAAGTGAGGTATCATTTTTATCGGGAGACTTGGGGGGACGCTGGGTGGAAGGAAATTTGTGGCTCCTCTCAGAATCCAGAACTTTCTGTCACCGAAATGTGAGGAAAACTTGTTTTTTTAGCCACTTTTTGAGGTTTGCAAAGGATTCTGGGTAACAGAACCTGGTCAGAGCCCCTCAAGTCACCCCATCCTGGATTCCCCTTGGTCTCTAGGTTTCAAAAATGCACAGGTTTGGTAGGTTTCCCTAGGTGCCGGCTGAGCTAGAGGCCAAAATCTACAGGTAGGCACTTTGCAAAAAACACCTCTGTTTTCTTTCCAAAAATTTGATGTGTCCACGTTGCGTTTTGGGGCATTTCCCGTTGCGGGCGCTAGGCCTACCCACACAAGTGAGGTATCATTTTTATCGGGAGACTTGGGGGGATGCTGGGTGGAAGGAAATTTGTGGCTCCTCTCAGATTCCAGAACTTTCTGTCACCGAAATGTGAGGAAAACCTGTTTTTTTTGCCACTTTTTGAGGTTTGCAAAGGATTCTGGGTAACAGAACCTGGTCAGAGCCCCGCAAGTCACCCCATCTTGGATTCCCCTAGGTCTCTAGTTTTCAAAAATGCACAGGTTTGGTAAGTTTCCCTAGGTGCCGGCTGAGCTAGAGGCCAAAATGTACAGGCAGGCACTTTGCAAAAAACAGCTGTGTTTTCTGTCAAAAAATGGGATGTGTCCACGTTGTGTTTTGGGGCATTTCCTGTCGCGGGCGCTAAGCCTACCCACACAAGTGAGGTATCATTTTTATCGGGAGACTTAGGGGGACGCTGGGTGGAAGGAAATTTGTGGCTCCTTTCAGATTCCAGAACTTTCTGTCACCGAAATGTGAGGAAAACTTGTTTTTATAGCCACTTTTTGAGGTTTGCAAAGGATTCTGGGTAACAGAACCTGGTCAGAGCCCCGCAAGTCACCCCATCTTGGATTACCCTAGGTCTCTAGTTTTAAAAAATGCACAGGTTTGGTAGGTTTCCGCAGGTGCCGGCTGAGCTAGAGGCCAAAATCTACAGGTAGGCACTTTGCAAAAAACACCTCTGTTTTCTTTCAAAATATTTGATGTGTCCACGTTGCGTTTTGGGGCATTTCCTGTCGCGGGCGCTAGACCTACCCACACAAGGGAGGTATCATTTTTATCGGGAGACTTGGGGGGACACTGGGTGGAAGGAAATTTGTGGCTCCTCTCAGAATCCAGAACTTTCTGTCACCGAAATATGAGGAAAACTTGTTTTTTTAGCCACTTTTTGAGGTTTGCAAAGGATTCTGGGTAACAGAACCTGGTCAGAGCCCCGAAGTCACCCCATCTTGGATTACCCTAGGTCTCTAGTTTTCAAAAATGCACAGGTTTGGTAGGTTTCCCTAGGTGCCGGCTGAGCTAGAGGCCAAAATCTACAGGTAGGCACTTTGCAAAAAACAGCTGTGTTTTCTGTCAATAAATGGGATGTGTCCACGTTGTGTTTTGGGGCATTTCCTGTCGCGGGCGCTAGGCCTACCCACACAAGTGAGGTATCTTTTTTATCGGGAGACTTAGGGGGACGCTGGGTGGATGGAAATTTGTGGCTCCTTTCAGATTCCAGAACTTTCTGTCACCGAAATGTGAGGAAAACTTGTTTTTATGGCCACTTTTTGAGGTTTGCAAAGGATTCTGGGTAACAGAACCTGGTCAGAGCCCCGCAAGTCACCCCATCTTGGATTACCCTAGGTCTCTAGTTTTCAAAAATGCACAGGTTTGGTAGGTTTCCGCAGGTGCCGGCTGAGCTACAGGCCAAAATCTACAGGTAGGCACTTTGCAAAAAACACCTCTGTTTTCTTTCAAAATATTTGATGTGTCCACGTTGCGTTTTGGGGCATTTCCTGTCGCGGGCGCTAGACCTACCCACACAAGTGAGGTATCATTTTTATCGGGAGACTTGGGGGGACGCTGGGTGGAAGGACATTTGTGGCTCCTCTCAGAATCCAGAACTTTCTGTCACCGAAATGTGAGGAAAACTTGTTTTTTTAGCCACTTTTTGAGGTTTGCAAAGGATTCTGGGTAACAGAACCTGGTCAGAGCCCCGCAAGTCACCCCATCTTGGATTACCCTAGGTCTCTAGTTTTCAAAAATGCACAGGTTTGGTAGGTTTCCCTAGGTGCCGGCTGAGCTAGAGGCCAAAATCTACAGGTAGGCACTTTGCAAAAAACACCTCTGTTTTCTTTCCAAAAATTTGATGTGTCCACGTTGCGTTTTGGGGCATTTCCTGTCGCGGGCGCTAGGCCTTCCCACACAAGTGAGGTATCATTTTTATCGGGAGACTTGGGGGGATGCTGGGTGGAAGGAAATTTGTGGCTCCTCTCAGATTCCAGAACTTTCTGTCACCGAAATGTGAGGAAAAACTGTTTTTTTTGCCACTTTTTGAGGTTTGCAAAGGATTCTGGGTAACAGAACCTGGTCAGAGCCCCGCAAGTCACCCCATCTTGGATTCCCCTAGGTCTCTAGTTTTCAAAAATGCACAGGTTTGGTAGGTTTCCCCAGGTGCCGGCTGAGCTAGAGGCAAAAATCTACAGGTAGGCACATGGCAAAAAACACCTCTGTTTTCTTTCAAAATATTTGATGTGTCCACGTTGCGTTTTGGGGCATTTCCTGTCACGGGCGCTAGGCCTACCCACACAAGTGAGATATCATTTTTATCGGAAGACTTGGGGGGACGCTGGGTGGAAGGAAATTTGTGGCTCCTCTCAGATTCCAGAAGTTTCTGTCACCGAAATGTGAGGAAAACTTGTTTTTTTAGCCACTTTTTGAGGTTTGCAAAGGATTCTGGGTAACAGAACCTGGTCAGAGCCCCGCAAGTCACCCCATCTTGGATTCCCCTAGGTCTCTAGTTTTAAAAAATGCACAGGTTTGGTAGGTTTCCCTAGGTGCCGGCTGAGCTAGAGGCCAAAATCTACAGGTAGGCACTTTGCAAAAAACACCTCTGTTTTCTTTCCAAAAATTTGATGTGTCCACGTTGCGTTTTGGGGCATTTCCTGTTGCGGGCGCTAGGCCTACCCACACAAGTGAGGTATCATTTTTATCGGGAGACTTGGGGGGATGCTGGGTGGAAGGAAATTTGTGGCTCCTCTCAGATTCCAGAACTTTGTGTCACCGAAATGTGAGGAAAACCTGTTTTTTTTGCCACTTTTTGAGGTTTGCAAAGGATTCTGGGTAACAGAACCTGGTCAGAGCCCCGCAAGTCACCCCATCTTGGATTCCCCTAGGTCTCTAGTTTTCAAAAATGCACAGGTTTGGTAGGTTTCCCTAGGTGCCGGCTGAGCTAGAGGCCAAAATGTACAGGCAGGCACTTTGCAAAAAACAGCTGTGTTTTCTGTCAAAAAATGGGATGTGTCCACGTTGTGTTTTGGGGCATTTCCTGTCGCGTGCGCTAGGCCTACCCACACAAGTGAGGTATCATTTTTATCGGGAGACTTAGGGGGACGCTGGGTGGATGGAAATTTGTGGCTCCTTTCAGATTCCAGAACTTTCTGTCACCGAAATGTGAGGAAAACTTGTTTTTATAGCCACTTTTTGAGGTTTGCAAAGGATTCTGGGTAACAGAACCTGGTCAGAGCCCCGCAAGTCACCCCATCTTGGATTACACTAGGTCTCTAGTTTTAAAAAATGCACAGGTTTGGTAGGTTTCCGCAGGTGGCGGCTGAGCTAGAGGCCAAAATCTACAGGTAGGCACTTTGCAAAAAACACCTCTGTTTTCTTTCAAAATATTTGATGTGTCCACGTTGCGTTTTGGGGCATTTCCTGTTGCGGGCGCTAGGCCTACCCACACAAGTGAGGTATCATTTTTATCGTGAGACTTGGGGGGACGCTAGGTGGAAGGAAATTTGTGGCTCCTCTCAGAATCCAGAACTTTCTGTCACCGAAATGTGAGTAAAACTTGTTTTTTTAGCCACTTTTTGAGGTTTGCAAAAGATTCTGGGTAACAGAACCTGGTCAGAGCCCCGCAAGTCACCCCATCTTGGATTCCCCTAGGTCTCTAGTTTTCAAAAATGCACAGGTTTAGTAGGTTTCCCTAGGTGCCGGCTGAGCTAGAGGCCAAAATCTACAGGTAGGCACTTTGCAAAAAACACCTCTGTTTTCTTTCCAAAAATTTGATGTGTCCACGTTGCGTTTTGGGGCATTTCCTGTTGCGGGCGCTAGGCCTACCCAAACAAGTGAGGTATCATTTTTATCGGGAGACTTGGGGGGATGCTGGGAGGAAGGAAATGTGTGGCTCCTCTCAGATTCCAGAACTTTCTGTCACCGAAATGTGAGGAAAACCTGTTTTTTTTGCCACTTTTTGAGGTTTGCAAAGGATTCTGGGTAACAGAACC